>NC_050523.1:23381532-23491319 GCF_002922805.2 Oryzias melastigma | reverse complement strand
CAGCTTGTGCGCTGAAAGCAATCTGGTGGCGTGTAACACAAGAAAAGTTGAATTTTTAACTTTTCTTTCCAAATGGAAAAGAACAGACGGAAGAACAGGTGATTCCCTCACACCGTGCCTATTTACAAGTTGCGCGGTGGAAGTAAGCGCGTGCAGGGGGAGGGGCGATCAGCCATAGTCATGAGTTTTGAGTTTCTTTGTTTTATAAAAAATGTTTTTTTGTTAAAATGTTTCACTTGAAGGTTTTGCATGGAGCTTCAAAGTAGTCTGATTTGTTTCCTGTTGAACATCAAATTGATTGGTTGGTTGATAATCTTATAATAGTAAAACAAACTACTTTTTAACCACCCTTGACACAACAGCCCACCCCCTTGGGCCATGGTAAAATCCTCATGGGTTGACCGGTCCACAGCCACATAAAGGTTGGGGACCACTGAACTTGTATAGCGCTTTCTACCCTCCTTCGAGGGCCCAAAGCGCTTCACAGTCACAGACCCATTCACCCATTCACACACACATTCATACACTGGTGGTGGCTCTGCTGCCGAACACTGGCGCCAACCTCCCACCAGAGGCAATTCGGGGTTCAGTGTCTTGTCCAAGGACACTTCGACACATGGGCGGGCAGGATGGGAGTCGACCGCCCTACCACTGCACCACGGCCGCCCCTATAAATAACAATTCATCTACATAACATATTACCTGTATGATCCAAATAACTTAAATTACATATCACCTATACATTATATCACTTAAATAGCATATTACCTTTATAACATATCACATATGTAACATTATACCCAAAATAATAAATAACCTACATGTCACCTATACAACAGATCACCTATATAACAACTATATATACAGTATTAGTGAGCTTGGATAAGTGGAGAAACCACATCACTCAGGTAAAGCTCACTTAAGGAAGGGTCTGTTGGTCAACAAAGCAACCTAACAAACCCGTGGTGCCATCTTTTTACAATGCTACTACTAAAATTATTGAATTATTGGTTATTGAAACAAGACATCTTTTGTGATTCTTCTATGCATTCAAAGAAACTTGTTGCAATCATTAAATTGAGCTGATACCTTCCTATAGCTGTCATTGAAGGTATCCTATTTGACCTTGTCCATTCTTCGCAGAGATTCTTAAAAACGTCTTTATGAAGTGTGTTCAAATTTGTCAGCACAGTGTCATCTGCTGTTGTATCTAGAATTGTTCTACAAATAATCTTCACACTGTCTGAGTCCTTCAGTAGTTTCTGAAACAACAGCACTATCACTTTCTGAACGCACTCTCTAACTTTCTCTCCTGTCCTGATTTTTCCAGATTCTTTTTTGTTTTCCGTTGAAGAACCAAATTTTCTTTTGAAGAAATTTTTCACCTCTCTCCACCATTTTCTTTCAGGTTCTGTGTGAAGATGGTTTTCTGTCTTTTCAGAAAACGATTTCATGGTACAAGGCTTCTTCTGGGACTTTTCTATGTACTTAATGAAATATGCAGCAATCATTTTATTTAGGTGATCACTTCCTACATCTTTCATTGAAGGCATACACCCTGACCTTGCCCATTCTTCACAGAGTTCCTTGAAAACACTTTTATGTTGTGTGTTTAAATCCATCAGCATGTTCTCGTCTGTGTTTGCTTCCAGAATTCTTCTACAAATCCTCTCCACACAGTCTGAGTCCTTGAGTAGTTTCTGAAGCACCAGTGTTATTACTTTCTGGACGGACTGTCTTAGTTTCAATTTTTTTCTGATTTTCTTATTTTTTTCTTTTGACTTTTTAGTTTGAAACCAAGATTTATTTTGAATTATTTTTTTCCTTGCTCTCTTCACTTTCTGTTCTGATTCTATTTCAGGGTAAAGGTAGCGTTTGATCTGTTTTAAGATCCTTTTACTGCTCATTCCTGGGTAGTAGTGGATAATTTTTACTAGAGCTTCCTTATACACTTGTCTTAAAGTGTCTTGTCTTGGAAAGGTTTTTACTTTGCAATGAGAGTATGTTGTCAAAAAAGAAAAACTAACAGGATTTAGCTGATCCAGACAGCGATTCATGCAAGCGGTAACTCTTCTTACAGTTACAGGTCGTAAGGCCCTTTTTTTAATTTTCCTTAAAGCTTTGACTAACAATGTGTCCACAGTTTTATCATAAAATTGTGTGCTTTTCTTCTGAGCCTCTTCATTAACGACATCTGAATTTGCCTCATGTGGGACGATACTGTCTCCAAAGATAACCTCATTTACAGCATCAATGATGGCAGAGGTTATATTATTCATTCGACAATAAAATATTTCTAAATGAACGTCTTGAATGATGTATTCCACCGTTTCCCCAAGGAACTGTTTAGTCTGTGAAATAGTTTCAGATTGCATCTCTCCAGAACATTCTGATTCACTTTCAGTCTGAGATTTGTCTTGTAATATTTTTTTCATCATATCTTCATGTATTGCATTAGTGAATCTGGATAAGCATTCATGATAAAAATCATTTAACTGATATTTATTATACCGTGGTAGGAGTTTTTTTATATAGCTATGATTGTTTTTAATCAATCTTTTTATCCATTTCTCGTTGTCTTGGGTCCATCTGAATTGTTTTAGCTTGTTTTTTAGGATTGACAATGAAATATCTTGTATAGCAGTGTCCCTTTCAGGCATGAATTCGTTCTGAATCATGTGTCTAATTCTATCAAAGAGAGAAATCACATCTAAAGTAAAAATGGTGTTAAAATCTTTCCACATTTTGAATAGAACACGAGACTGTTCACTCATCGTATGTCTTTGTCGAGTTATCTCTTCAAAAGACCTGTGGTCTTTAGGTGACATTCCTCTTTCCAAAATGTTTTCCATCATTGCTAAAATCTGCTCTCTTTTCATTTTATACCCGAGGGGTTTTGTGACGTCTTTTGCTTCCCTCATGATTTTTGAAATATAATCGGAACATTCTGATCCTTCCTTGTCAGACCCTAATGCACTCAAATTCCATATGAAATCATCTGTGGTTAAACTTTTTTTATTTTCTAAATTCCATGAAGTCATCTCTAGAGAGCTGTTGTCGCTGTGAGAGCTTTGATCAGCTGCTTTACCAAACAGCTTTTGAAGCTTTCTTAAAAAAAATGTCATTGTCATTTTCTTTCAGACTTGGGTGAGCTCTGCTTAAAAGTAATGCTTTAAAGTACTTGAGGTATTTTGACAGGTGCTGTTCTTGTTGTAAAGGAGCAGCTATTGAAGTGCCACTAATGATGTAAATGACATCATGACACATAATGAGATGCAACATGACATCATCAAAGGTTGCCAGTGTGGCATGTGACATCACCATGTCATAGGATGACATCATTGTATGGATGATGTCATTCAAGTGACATCAGTATTTGATGACAGATGATGTCAGATGATGTCACAAAGACATCCTTACTTATGTATGATCATTAGTGCAGATGACAATATGAAACCTCACAAAGTCTAATTTAGTTAACTGAAACATGTAACTTTCTTTAAAATATTTCAATTTTTTAAATATTGACTATTTAATCCCTCATTAAGCAACATTAAACTGGTAAATGAAAAATAGGCGACTGTAAGGGCCCATACTGTGCTTCTCTTAAGTCTTTCAGTGTGAATTATATCTGTATATGTGATTGTTAATTACCTTTGGCACACTGAAAAACAAATTATTTATGAAGTATGTCATTTTTAAACACTCTTCTTACCCAGAAGGAAAAAGCCTCAATCTCTGAGGCTCTGCCTTTCGCTTCCTGTGGGTGCCACCTATTTCATGATGTTATCCTATAGAGCCAGCCTCGACAGTGTGTCTGCGTTTTACCCAAAAATAAGCGTGTATTTGCCTTTAAGGGTTACCAAACATTAAATCAACTTTCTTCAGCTCTTGATCTCTATATATAGGGCTTTAAAGGTGTTGTCTTTTGGTCATTGCCAAATTTCTGACAAATTAAAATAAAATTCTTTAAAGTCCCCCTACAACATTTAAAAAAAATGTTTTAAACGTTTCCAGTGGGGTTTTAATTAGGACTGTCAAGTTTTGAACAAAAAATCCGCATCCTAAATGTAAAATAAATCATGATCATTTAGGCTGCATTGAACCAGCAGCAGCACTAGCTGGAGCTCATAACTGATTTCATGCTAGCACATGCTGATTGTTGAATTCACTTGAACAAAAAATCAAATCAAATGCCAAAATACAGAAAGTGTCTAACCGCGCTTTGTTTTCTGAATGTGTCCAGCCAGTGGTGACGTTTTTAGTTGCAGACAAAGGGTTACTACGTTCAGGAGAACGGTTACTGTGTCTGGTTAAACCTCCCGGTGAGCGCTGCTGCTATAGAGCAGCGACGCTGCTGCAGCTCGTCGCTCCTCCACGGGTTGGATCAAACGCGGACAGCATATTTGTGACAGCTGATGGGATTTTACTTTCAGTTTCTTTTAAATATATGAGGCCAACTCAAAAAAATCCTGTCTTGGATGCAATTAAAATATGAGCGGGCAATGCAAGAAGCCGCACCTTCACTGCATGATGTGGAGCCGACATGAATTTCAATCACTTTTTCTGTTCGTCGCATATAAATACACACAGAAACATCTGCCTAAAATAAAACCTACTGGGGAAAGTGCAGGTTTGTCCACTGTGTACTGCATCCTTCTTCAAAAATAACTTCTTACAAAACTCTGATTCTTTCCCCACCCAGTGGAAAAAAAGTCTCCTTTTCCGCCAATGATCGAGTCATTATTGACGTTGCTGTGATCAATAAATCCAATCCAGTTTTTCCTCAGATTCCTTGGGAAAACAATGAAAGCTAAAATGAGTATGGCCTTTCAATGAATTAAAATCCTTTACAGCACAGAAATGTGACGTTATCTTCTCTTCTCCGGTCCTGATGCTGCATCCAGGTTAGCTATCGTGACGTATGCAAGTCTCAGGAATTCAAATTGAGTTTTTCTTCGATTTAAAAAGGAGAAATACTCGAAAATGCAAACACGATATGATTTCTTATATTTTTTCTCTTTCAGAAGAAAAATGCCAAACATACATGTTAAAACCTCAAAAACATGATTTTCATTGGTGGGGAACTTTAATTCTTGAAAATATAGCCAAAAAATGTCTGTGTGCTGCCCCCTACAGGTTGAATCGAGGTTTTAAATTTGAATTTCGAGATTGGATTTTCAAATTTCGGCTGTGGGTGGAGTCAGCCTCCAACTTCCCTATTTAGTTGCTGTTTAAGAATCCCGGGCATTTCTCCCATCACGGACAGAATGGTGATGGCTAATGTGTTATTTTTGGGATTAAATTTGGTCACAAAACATAGACATCACGAGATGAACATTTCAGGATTCAGGATTGAAATGCAGTCATGTCTGGTTGCACCATTCTTGGAATTCATTGAGGATTTTCCAGATTCCACTGCAAAAAAGTAATTTCTTCCAAACTAAAATCCATGCACATCCTAGATGTTTTAAAGTCAAGAGAAATCTAAAAATTATGAAAGCAAAACTAATGTAAAATCCAGAAAAACAACTTTGAAGAGGACCTGCTGTTTAATATCATAGATAGATTTGTTAAATTATTTTTTTTTCTATTTTTAAGTGTTTTTTAATTGTTCAAAATAAACCGATCAATCATCCAAAACCGAGATTAATTCAGATAAAAACTCCCATGTAAGCATTAAATGAACACGTCATTTATAACAAGTATTTTAAATGACCTTTGACCTTTGCAATGATTTGTTAAGATTACATTGTTTTGATATCAAAAAGAGACATTTTTAGGGTTTCTTTATTAATTATTCAAACATTTTCTTCCTTCTTTTTTTTTTGTAAATGTTTAAGCAGACGTTACATCAAAGAACATGAATGCCAAGAGGATAAACAAAAAGTAACAGTGGCATACCTTCTGCATTATGAAAAAATAGACAATTTATTAAATAAGATAGATAAAAAAAATTAAATAAAGCATTAAAATAAAGTTAAAAAATCTCCAAAGTATTACAAGTCTTGATAGCTTTAGGGTTTGATGAGAGCTTTGCAGAGTCAATATAGTTTTTAATTTTAATTAATAGACTAAATAGACTAAATGTTTTTTTTTTAAATTTGCCACCATTAAAAATAGATTAACATATATATATATATATATATGTGTGTGTGTGTGTGTGTATGTGTGTGTGTGTGTGTGTGTCTGAGAGCTGTTAACTTATAAAAACTAAATAATGCACCTTTATGAAATAAATTTAAGTTTTTAAGGATAGTTTTTTGCGAGGATAATTTGATATTTTCAACTCAACAAAGTATGTGAGCATGTGTTATATTTTTAAAATAAAATTTCTCTCTATTAAACAATATTTTTGAAGTCCAATGAATGGTTGTTAGCCAAACTATTGAATACATAGCAAAAAGGGGTAACGAGTATTCGAGTAAATAAAAAAATTTAGGTTTCTGTCATCTCTGACCAAGTCCCGCCCTTTATTTCACCACTAGCCAATCACTACGTAGATTTTGGATTTAAGTGAATCGAAGAAACACAGATAGCTTTGCCCTCAATTTTGCCTGTCAGGCACATCTGTCCCACCCAAATGCACTTTACAAACTCAATATCTCTGGACTTTACCATTTAAATAGTTACACTACGTTAGTTTGTGGGTTTATTTAACAACTTTAAAGACAAAGTGAATCTGTTAGGCTTTGAAAAGATTCCTGAAATATAAACTCGGGGCTTATTTGACAGCGAGTTTGTGCCTTAGTTACTGTTTGTCTGCCCCCGACCTAAATCAGTGCCACGCTCCGAGAAATGATAATTAGCGCTCAAAACGAGCAGGAGCGCCGCTTCGTCGGAGAAATGAACTCATTTTCCGGTTTCTGCTGACAGGTACGAGCGTGCAGGTGATGCTGCTGGTCCCGCGCTGTGTTTCTTACCTATGAATGACGAAGTTGTGATAAGGTTTACTATCATTTTAAACTGGACTACTGATCTGAATTTAGCGACCGTTTACTTTAAATATTCTATGTACGCAACAAATGAATTTAAAAGTTTTTTTTTAATCTATCGTTGTAGAAAAAGTAAAAGTTTCTGTGTTTGACACAATCACGCAGTCTCTGGTTTGTTGTCGTGAGGTTGCCATGGTGACCCCGGGGTGCAGGAGGAATCTTCTCCGCAACCAAGTTTGTGAGCAAGTTTGTGCGGTTGTGCTGCGGTTTGCCTGCACGCATCCCCGTTCCTGCATGTTGATTTGCAGGGCCGGATCGTGCATTTGCTTTATACTTTTATGCTTTTGCTTTATTGATATTTTCGTTCAGTAGTTTTGAATGAATCTGTTTCACAAGTGAGGCAGACTTCCCTTGTCGTGGAAGCTGACAAGAAAAACACCAGTATTTGTAAAACTGTGTGGGATGTCTTCCATCATGACTGCCATGATGAGTCTAGCGTCCTAAGCTGTGCTGGTGACTCCTAAGGAGATTAACTGTCACCTCTCAGCTACTAAACTGATGCTTCTGGTTTTCTCCACGTCAAAGCCAGCAAGTGGGCCCCATGTGGATTAAAAGTGGGCAGAAAGTGGGCCCCGATTGGGGTTGACCAGTTTCTGTGGTGGCCCACATTGGCTTAAGTGGGCACTCAGTGGTTAGCTAGCTACAGCAGAACTCGCTAGCTGGCTACAGAGGAGCTCGCTAGCTTGCTACAGCAGAACTCGCTAGCTGGCTACAGTGGAGCTCGCTAGCAGGCTACAGAGGAGCTTGCTAGCTCGCTACAGCGGGGCTTGCTAGCAGGCTACAGTGGAGCTCGCTAGCATGCTACAGAGTAGCTTGCTAGCTCGCTACAGCGGGGTTTGCTAGCAAGCTACAGAGGAGCTCGCTACAGCGGGGCGTGCTAGCATGCTACAGAGTAGCTTGCTAGCTCGCTACAGCGGAACTTGCTAGCTGGCTACCGTGGAGCTCGCTAGCTCTCTATTGAAGAGCTTACTGGATGGCTACAGTGGAGCTCGCTACAGCGGAGCTCGCTAGATCTCTATGGAGGAGCTCGCTAGCTGGCTTTGGAGGAGCTCGCTAGCTGGCTACAGTGGAGCTCGCTAGCTGGCTACAGCAGAGCATGCTAGCTAGCTACAGTGGAGCTTGCTATCATGCTAAAGAGGAGCTTGCTAACATGCTACAGCAGAGCTTATTGCTCACTACAGAAGAGCTTACTAGCATGCTACAGAGAAGCTTGCTAACTGGCTACAGAGGAGCTCACTAGCATGCTACAGTGGAACTTGCTAGCTGGCTACAGCGGAGCTCGCTAGCATGCTACAGTGGAACTTGCTAGCTGGCTACAGCGGAGCTCGCTAGTATGCTACAGTGGAGCTTGCTGGCTGGTTATAGCAGAGCTTTCTAGTATGCTACAGTGCTAGCGTGCTACTATACTTAACTTCTAATTTTTTATTTTCTTTACTTAAACTATCATTAATCCTTTCTTGACTTCTGATCAGATATTTATACCTTAGATATAGATTCAGGTCAATAAAATCCTTCAGTATCAATAAATCACATGACAAAGATGAAGTACACAGTGATTATGTGAAAGGATTCACATTGTTTCAGAAATCCTTAGAACATATATTATAAAGTCAGAGCTTTTGGATGAAAAATCTGACTTTTGTTTCCATTCCGGTGTTTTCTTTCCTGCCTGAGCATCACCTGCCCATCATGAACTCATTGCTCATCACATACCTGTTGTCTGTGTGTCACCAGGCCCTGTGCTCTGAAGCTGTACACAACAATCGGAGGAACCCCCCCTCTGCGAGGGATTAAAGCAGCTCAGTCCCACCCCTCCATCTGACACAAATCCAAAGCTCTCCTGGGACGGGCAGAGCAACAGGTGAGCTGTTGATGCCTTTTTATGGCAACATTTTGTGCAGGAGTGTTCTCTGATTGTGTTTGAGTTTGTTTTCTTGCACTAAGAAATGACTGTTTCTAGGATTTAAATGAATGAATCTCCTCCTCCTGCTGCTGAAAATGCTCTTGTAACAGTTACTATGGTGAAGCTGCAGGCATGCGGTTTAATGCAGCCTTTGTTTTGAACGCCTTTTCCCCTAAAGCAGAGGTCTACAACCTGAGGCTCCGGAGCCACATGTGCCTCTATTACCCCTCCATTGTGGCCGTCTGATTAAAGAAAAATTACGTTTTAATCGAAAAAGTAACATTTTGAAACATTTTTGAGCGCTGTTCTTTTTCAGTTTTTTTATTGAATGCGTTTATAATGATATAATCGCTCCTCTTTGGTCTCTCATACAACAGCAGACCCGGTTCTCCTGCCCAGCAGAGGAATCCCCCATGGCTGTGGGAGCGCCCAGCAGCTCGTCTTCTTCTGCCGAGACTTCCAAAGTGCTCCTCCTTTTTCTAGCTGGAGAAGATGCACTCGCTTCCTTGGCCCTGCTGAGCCAAACAGGCTGCTTTTAGAAGAGAGGCGCATGGAAAGAAGAGCAAAAACCATTGCGGGGGTCTCTTTTTGGACCCCCGCTCCACTACGGGCATCACCCAGCAGCACTGAGGACTCAGAAGATGGATGGGAGGAGGAGGAGGATGGAGAGCAGGCTCAGAGAGAGAAGGACTTTGTCAGACTCATGGATGTAAATGGCATCATTGGCCTGCCGGAGTCTGTGGGGGAGATGCTGTCACCTGCTGACCCCAAACCAGCAGAGGAAGATCTTCAGCCGACACGTGAGCTTCACTTGATGGATTTTGTTTTCTGAAAAACCAAAAAAAAAGAAGAAAAAATGTTGTAAAAATGACCCATGATGACTGTTTGCGCTCTTGCAGCACTGTTTTAGGCAAAGTTCTTTCGTTCACAAATTTGTTTTTACCAGATGGTGACTTGGCGAGTCTTACAGAGGAGAGAGAGCAGAGGAGGAGCAGAGAGGAGCAGAGGAAGAGCAGAGAGGAGCATCCTCTCAGTGGAGTTTCCCAATCCTCCACCATAGACTATCTTTGGGACCAGCTCCTTCATTCCTCTGCAGTCCCAGAAATCGCCGCAGAGCCGTTCCCTGAGTCCAGCGGCAGCGACTCCAGCCTCAAGTCGGACTCTGCTGGAGCTTCACCCCGACCAGCAACCCCCTCCTCTGAACACACCAGCTGCAGGTCCAGCTCTGGAGTCGGTGAACTGCAGACCTCCTCACCCTGCAAGCCAAGAACTCACTGTCCCAACAACAAACTCTCTAAGACCTCAAGAGCCTTCAACCAGTTCAAGACTGACTCTGGATCCAAACAGCAGAACCCAAAAGAGCCTGCTGCTGAACCCAGGTGAGCCTGTTTCTAAGATTCAGGAACAGTGATCTCTCACCCAAGGGCTTCATATTTTGTAACTCTCCATTTCCAGAAAAGGAGCTCAGAATTATCCCTCACCGGACCTCTCCAAGGTGGAGCCCAGAGTCTGTTTCCCCAAAGGAGTGTATAAGCCCCCCAGGAGCAGAAAAGCCTGGAGGACGTCGGCGTCGCCGGAGCCTCCCTTAATGTTTAAATCTCCCGCTGAAATAGTAAAAGAAGTCTTACTTAACAGCCCGGCTGGTCCCTGGACCCCCCAGGAGGGTAACATATCAGGGACGGTGACCTCCACCGTTCCCCCTGAGTTCAGGTGCAGACGGCAGGCCTCCGCTCTGCTGGAACAACTCCAGGTTCAGAGAAACTTTTTCTTTTTAGTCTGAACTTAAATCATTTGAGTGGAAACTTTTCTAATCATCCTCTTTGACTTTATTCTCATTCTTTTTACTTAAATTCTTAAACATAAACACTCAAATTCAAGTCAGACAAGATTAAAATCTGTTGTAAAAAAGTTTGTATAAATGACTAGATTGATTCAAAAAAACATTTTTTTCAGACTCACTCAAATGAAACTGGCTTCTTGTAGCATTTTTCTCATAGTGGAGGACATTTATGAAGAAAATTAGGCTTAAACTGGCCTTTCTGAGTATTTTATTGATTCAAATCATTGTGAATCAGGAGAAGATGACAGAATGTTGTTTGAAAAAGATTTTATGTGTGACAGAAAATATGTTCGGACCACAAGCTCCCTGCTCCAAGTTCTCTGCAATGTAGAAGAGAAAATCCTGTTTTTTTAAGCCACTCTTCACATTTCTGTGGTCACATCAAGGTGGTCCTGCTACCGTAAGTATTGGATGAAACTCACACCAAAAATCCAGTGATGCTGATTTGACCACAGAAATGTGAACGGCGGCTCATTTGACTGCAGTCAATGTGAAGATACCATCTTCTCTTCTCCAGAACCTGAACTAGACACTAGGAACAGATGAGGGTTTAGTGCATGTGCAGCAGAGCTGTTGATGGAAAGAAGATCATTCATTCAAACAGAGTCTGTCCAAGACAGTTTGATTGATTTAAAAGGAGAAATACTCAGAAATGAAAAAGACATGTTAAAAACTCTAAAAACAGGATTTTCATCGGAGTGGGACTTTAACACTTTATAATATAACACATTTTAGACGTTAAAAATGAAGGAAAACATTTTCTCTCTGGCCTGTTTTTTCTTTTTTTACAAAGGCTGCATTTTGCTGTATAAAATATAGCTAGTAAAACATTGTGATTTATCGTAATTAATCACAATCCAAGAGTGTAATTAAACTTGTTGACAGCACTAAAATAGATCAAAAGATGATGTCTTTATTTAAACTTGATACTGCTCTTAGTGCAGTTTATTTATTAAGAAAATACACACTTTAAAAAAATTTTTTATTCATTTATCAGCATTCAATAATCTGTTAAAATAAATGTTTGTTCTAAGGCTTTTCTAAAACATTTTTCTATTACTTTTTTTATTTTTATTGTATATTTCAAATTCCTCCTCAGTCATTTTAGAGCATCATGCAGACATGGATTTGTCATTCTTCTTACAGAAGCAGCAAAGGTAAAATAGCAACACGATATAGAACTGAGAGAATCAGACCTCAAAGTTTCTGCTGCTTCAGTCTCTGCAGACCTCAGAATGATGAAGACATTTTCCAAAGACTGAGCCAAATAAGAACCAGAAAAACTGTAAAAATCTGATTAAAATGTGTTTAAATCTGATTTTTTCTCAAGTTTTTAATCTGCGTTTGTCTGGTTTCCTCTGGCTGCAGGAAGAACACGACCGACTGCTGACCAGGTACGCCGAGGCCGAGAACACCATCGACCGTCTGCGCCTGGAAGCCAAGGTCATTATTTTGGTTTAACCCAAACTTGAAGGTTTTATTCTTTGTGTAATTCGGCATGAATTAAGAGGCTGGCGTAGCTGCTAATTCTGTTGATCCTTTTGTTGAGTCTTTTGATGAGCGATCAAACTCATTAGGTTTTAAAGATCTGTTTGATTAGTCATGATCAGTGCTCAGGATGATCTGTTACTGCCAATTAAAGACAAACACAAGAAAAAAAAAACTTCTTGTGCAGCAGAAGGTTGCTCAGAATACAAAGAAAAATCCTCAAAATTCAGTTAAAAGTCAGTGAGATTAAGATTTGCAGGTGGGATTGTTTAACAAATCTGTTTGCTTCTTTTCTGACCTGCAGGTGAACCTGTACGCCGACCCTCCAAAAGCAGGCCGCGTTCCACCTTCAGGACCAAACCACGCGCCTTTTAAACCCTTAAACCTGGATTTTTCTGGGGCTCAGATCATCTCTCCTTCCCGCTGCTGCAGTCAACAGGGTTTGACTTTTCACTATTTTTTACTATTTAAAGACTCACTCCAATGAAAATGTGTGTTTAACAAGTTCTTGTGGCATTTTTCTGATAATACGAGATATTTCTAAAGAAAATTCAGATTAAAATTGCATTTCTGAGTACAGTGGGGCAAAGATGATTTAGTCAGCCACAAATTGTGCAAGTTCTCCTCCTTAAAAAGAGGAGAGAGGCCTGTAATTTTCATCATAGGTATACTTTAACTATATGAGACAGAATGAGGAAAAAATCCACAAAATCACATTGTCTGATTATTAAAGAATTTATGGTGGAAAAAAAGTATTTGGTTACCCACAAACACGTAACATTTCTGGCTCTCACAGACCTCTAACTACCCCCGCTAAAACCAGTACATGTGCAGGCCGTCTAAAGTTTGCTAGAGAGCATCTGGATGATCCAGAAGAGGATTGGAGAATGCCCTGTGGTCAGACGAAACCAAAATAGTTTTTTTGGTGAGAACTTTTACTTCATAACTTCATAAGAAGCATTTCAAGGACCTGGAGTGGCCTTGCCGGTCTCCAGATATCATAGAAAAAATTTGGAGGGAGTTGAAAGTCTGTGTTTCCCAGTAAAGGCCCCAACACATCACTGCTCTAGAGGAGATGTGATGAAGAAATGGACCAAAACATCACTGCTCCAGAGGAGATCTTCATGAAGGAATGGACCAAAACATCACTGCTGTAGAGGAGATCTTCATGAAGGAATGGACCAAAACATCACTGCTCTAGAGGAGATGTGATGAAGGAATGGACCAAAACATCACTGTTCTAGTGGAGATCTGATGGAGGAATGGACCAAAACATCACTGCTCTAGAGGAGATCTTCATGAAGGAATGGACCAAAACATCACTGCTCTAGAGGAGATCTGATGGAGGAATGGACCAAAACATCACTGCTCTAGAGAAGATCTGATGGAGGAATGGACCAAAACATCACTGCTCTAGAGGAGATCTGATGGAGGAATGGAACAAAACATCACTGCTCTAGAGGAGATCTTCATGGAGGAATGGACCAAAACATCACTGCTGTAGAGGAGATCTGATGGAGGAATGGACCAAAACATCACTGCTCTAGAGGAGATCTCATGGAGGGATGGACCAAAACACCAGCAACAGTTTGTGAACACCTTGCAGAAACCTTACAGAAAACGTTTGACTGCTGTCATTGCCAACAAATGGTTTATAACAAAGTATTGTGATGGACTTTTGTTCCTAGCCAAATACTTATTTTTCACCATAATTTACAGTTTTTTTAAAGGAAACAATGTGATTTTTCTCGATTTTTTACTGTTTTTGTCTCTCATAGTTGAGGTATACCTATGATTAAAATTACAAATCTCTCTTAACTTTTTAGGTAGGAGAATTTTCACAATTACACCATGTTTTTTGTGTATTTCTTTGTGAATCAGGAGCAGATGAAAATATTTCTTTGGAAATTTAGTTTATTTGTAATGTAGAAAATACATCAGGGAGCTCTGTAGCAGGGAGGGTAAGTGGGGGCGGGGTTACTCCTCACCAACAGTCCTGCCCTCTACTCATAGGTGAATCTCTAATGACCTCCTGCAGAACTGATGTCCAGAAAACAACACAGGTTTTACGATTTTTTCTAAAAACGGCATAATTACAGTTAAAAGACCACTGGAAATGCCTTGAATTCAGGAAAAAATGACTTATATTTACTTTGACCTGTGTGTCCGTGGAGCAGAGGGTTCAGACGGCCGGCCTCTCAGCAGAAAAGGAGAACCTCAGCAGCTCGCAGATTCCCTCTTCAGCCAGACTGAGAAGTTCCTCCAGCAGGTAAGAGACCCGTCCCCCCCCCCCCCCCGAGAGGAACCTTCCTGCAGAGCAGCTGCACTCTGCTCAATTCTTTACACTGATCACTGATCTTCCCTTTTTAGCTGCAAACCTTTGAGAATCTCCTAAAGAGGGAAAAACTCAAACCTGCAGAAAAAACAAAGGTGAGAATCCTGTTTTGTATGTTTAACATTCCCTCAGCTCCATATTCAGCCTCTTCTGGTGTTCCTCAGGGACTCTGCCAGCTTGCTGAAGGTCTGGACTCTCTGGAGAGTGGATACCTCTTAGCTCTGGATGAACACAAACGGCTACAGCGGAGCGGCGGAGAAATCTCCCCCTTAGACCCTGATCGGTGAGACCACTACCCTGACTTTAGAACCCATCAGCTGACTGTGAGTCATTCAGCACATTTCTGCCTCTGTGGTTTTTGCTGAAGCGAGCTGGAAGGGCTGATTTTTAGGTGTGAGCTTCATCTGGAGGAGCTGAGGGAGCAGGTGGAACACTCACTCGCCTCTGAGAGGGAGGAGACCCCGACTCCACAGGTACCGGCAACAGCTTTGTGTTCTGAATGTAAAGCAGGGATTTGATCCCACTACAGCACGTGTCAAAGTCGAGGCCCGGGGGCCGGATCCGGCCCTCCAGATCGTCTTATTTTATTGTTATTAATCGCCCGATGTTATTTTCCGCTTATTTCTTAGTTGTATAATTTTGACAAAAAATACTTTTATGGAGAGTAAAATATTGAAAGTTATTTAAGGTTTAAGTTGATTTATTCTGGAATAATATTCCTGCCTTTGAATTATTCATAATTATGTTAAAAAGTTACTGTTTTAAAGTTTTAAAAATTAGCATTCTGTTAGTTTTATGGACTATTTTGGCATTTACTAAGAATTTTTAGGCTATTTTGGGGTTTAGCTATTTTTTTCAGTAACATGCTAACTGTTTTGGCTAATTTAGGTTTTTTTGTTTTTTTAGACTAATTTGACATTTATCTAATATTTTAGCTGGTTATCAATTTCAGCATCTTCAGCTATCAGCACTAGCATCTTCAACGGCAAAATTCAGCTTACAGCATTCAGACTAGCATTATCAGAGGTAATGCTATATATCTAGTTCATAATTATGTTAAAACGTTACGGTTTTAAAATTTTACAAATGTAGTTTTAAAGTGTTCAATAAATGTTTATCCTGTTTGGTGAGTTTTTAATTTTGGATACTGTGTGGTTGAGATGGACAACCTGCACAGCTTATTTACGTAGTGGAAATGTGGAGAAGTTGAAGGGTTTATGAAATGAAGTTTGTGGAAAAACCAGCAACTCCTTCAATCAGATTCAAGCCAGTGATGAAACAAAGCATTTCTAACTAGGGATGTCACTTTATTGCGTTAATCAGGATTAATTTAGGTCTAAATAGTTAAACTCCTCTGCAGTAAATCATGTCTTCCATCTTAGATTCTCCTCTCCTCTTTTCTGCTTTATCTCAGTCTTTAAAATGATCAAATTCACCCAAACAGGTTGAAGGAATGGTATTAATAAGTTTGTGTTCAATATTTTTGGATTGCTCAGCACAGTGTTCCTACTGTTTTTTGATGTAGTAAATAAGACTGGACCTGATGTGTTTTTTCTGTTAAAAATTGAAAAGAAAATTACCCCTCGGTGTTGTCAGAGTTAAGGTTAGGGTCCCAAGCATAGGATTCTAGTTACCTTTTTAAGAACCACAGATCTAACTTTTTTCTTTAAATTCTCCAGCAGAGATGTTGTTCTTGTTCTTCCCTCCAGAGTCCGCCTTATGTCTCTGCGGTTCATCGAGCTAAAGCAGCCATGGAGGTGGGGGGCTCAGCCCGTAAACTGAGTGAAGCCAAGGAGGGGGTTGGTGAAGAAACTCTGCGTTTTCCGTACCTCAGGCCTTGGATTGACGAGCACAGATCCACGATCCAGGACTTCCCAATGGATCGGTGGGCGACAGCTGCCTTTTCTATGACTCTATACAATCCCCACTCAGTCTTGGGTCGGATGGTGAGTTTCTGTTTTCTGCTCCTTGTGTCTGGCAGCCATCGGGGCCGTCCTGAAGTCGACCCCCTCTCTGCTGCCTTCAGAACAGACCTGCAGCGTGGAGACGTTGAAGCAGAGCAGCGAGCTGACAGAGATGATTCACAGAGGTTAGACCCAAATGTCGCAGAGAAGAGCTTTTGTCTCTTCACTTTACTCCTCGTGTTATAGCAGACCCAGAATACAGCAAGAAGTATGAGATTCTGACAAAAAAAGCTGAGTCAGCTTCCCATGGTGCATAGATAACAGGAGAGGAAAATAACTGGCAGACCTGTGTCGACTAATCACATACAACCAAATCTCAGACCTGCTCCTGGAACCCAGAGGCCTCAGGTGCAGGTTTATGGGGTCAGAAAAAACTGATTGAAAATTTAAAAAAAAAAGAAAATTTTAATGCAGTTTTAAACTTGCAAATACATCTTAAAAACTTGAAGGAATTATTGAAAATGTGAAAAAATAAAATCGAACATTTGATATATTGAAAACTTAAAAAAAATATTGAACATTTGAAACAAATGTAAATTTGAAACTTGAAAAATAAAAATAAGTAAAGCTGTTACCAATTTTAAAAAATTGTACTTTCAAATTTACTTGAAAAAAGTCCATCAAACAGCAGACGGCGAAAAGTGCACCGATATTAGTGAGGGCAAACTGCACAGAAGTGATACTGCTCTCCCTAAGTTTGTGTGGTGAGTTTGGTGACATAAACAGACAACGTTCTGCAGCAGAAAAACATCACATCACCATTACCTCTTAGTGTCAAAGTCAAGGCCCGGGGGCCGGATCCGGCCCTCCGGGTAATGCTGTCTGTGCCTCAAGATCATTTTATTTTATTGTTATTAATGACCTGATCTTATCTTATATCTTAATTGCAAAATTCTGACAAAATCTATTTTTAAGGAGAGTAAAATAATGAAAGTTATTTAAGGTTTAAGTTGATTAATTCTGGAATAATATTCCTGCCTTTTTACTATTCATATTTATGTAAAAAAGTTAAATAAATGGTCATTCTCCAGCTTTTTGGAATATTTTGGCATTTACTAAGATTTTTTAGGCTATTTTGGAGTTTAGCTAATATTTCAGCTACATGCTAACTGTTTTGACTAACCTTGTTTTTTAAGTTTCTTAAGCTAACTTGGCATTCAGTTAATATTCCAGCTATCAATTTCAGCATCTTCAGCTATCAGCACTAACATCTTCAGCGGCCAAATTCATCTTACAGCATTCACACTAGCATTATTGCAGGTAATGCTATATATCTAGTTTATAATTATGTTAAAAAGCTAATGTTTTAAAGTTTTAAAATGTAGTTTTAGAGTGTTCAATAAATGTTCATCCTGTTTGGTCCGTGATCTAAGGTGTGTTTTCGATTTTGGCTCCTTGTGCGATTGAGTTTGACACCCCTGACTTAGGGGATCATGGGATGCATTTCCCAGTAGCCAGTGAGCTCAAAGCCCCGCCCCCATGTAAAATTAGAATCAGCTCAGCAGTGAAAACTGAAACTGAATTAAAACTGAAAGCAGAACTGAGAGCAAAGAAGGAGAAATGAAAAAGGAAAGTTAAAAGTGCAACTAAACCTTATTTTAGTTTTTTTTTTTTGTTGCAAATTTGACTTTTTTTTTATTTTCAATATTTTTCAAATTTAAAATAATTCTTTCAGGTTTTCAAAATATATTTTTGAGTTTAAAACTGATTTCAAATGATCATTTTTCTTTTTTAAATGTATAATCCATTTTCCAAACTTTCAATCAGTTTTCACTTTAAGCAGATCTTGAATTGACCCCAGACTCCTCACAGTTCAGAGTCAAAAGCATGAGGAGGACTCCTTTTCTCATCATGAAGGTCTGAAGTCTTCATCTGGGTCGCGATAAAAAAAATCTCGCTCATTTAGTTTAGCTTTAAAGTCCGACTTCATTTATCTTTTCTTTTCCAGTGGGTCTTTTGATTATGCCGTTTTTAGCAAAAATAAAAAAACTCTGTTGTTTTCTGGTATATAGCTTCTGCAGAGCAGCAGGAGTTCATTAGAAATTCCCCTCTGAGTTGTGGGTGGGACCGTTAGCTTGGAGAAAGTCCGCCCCCACATCCTGTCTAGCTCACAGCTCCTCACAACATCAAGCTAACATTAGCGGTGCTACAAAATTGAAGACTGGAGTTATTCAGCCGTACAGTTAAGATTCAGATTCCAGCTCAGACGGGAATTCATGGATCTGTTGGTCTGCAAGTGGATGCATCAGAATGGAGCGGAGCAGGGAGCTTGTGGCCTGGCGATTTATCCGGCATGTAACAACTACAAGCTTTTTCAAACTGCATTTTTTTATCTGCCCCTGATTCATCATGAACTGAATAAAGAAATACTCAGAAATGCAATTTTAGCCTGATATTTCCTTATAAACGTCCTCCTTCATCAGAAAAATGCAACAAAAACATGTTAAAAACACCATTTTCATTGAAGGATCTTTAACTACTGTAAGATAACTTCACAAATATCTTTTTCCTTAATATTTAATTTGTCTTATTTATTGATTTTTGTAGTCTTTTTTTTTTTTTTTCAAATAAAGTTTGTTTTTCATTTGATGCCAGGAGTTCTGGTTCTAACTAGTGTTGTCCCGACCCGATCACATGATCGATAACTCAAAATCGAAATCGGACTTTGTTGTCTGATCAGAATCGGATATTTCATTTATAAAAAATAAAAAACGTATAATGATATCAGCTATTCATAAACACTCATCCTCAAATTCATGTTAAAAAAGTCATTTTTTGTTTTTAAGAATTTTAAATGAGGACATGAATCATGTTTGGTCAAAAATGTTCAAAAGCTCTAAATTTGTTAAAGCTAAAGTCACTAAACTTTCTCACATGACTAAATATCACTTATATAACAAGAAAATTGTATTTTTTTCCTAGTTGATATTTGCTGTATTTTTACTTGTTTATTAAAGCTACTTCATAGAAGTGTTGTATTTAAGTTTTTAACGATAAAAGAAGGTTAATGAAATATAAATAAGGGACAACACAAATCTGGTTATTTAATTTATTCATGTTTTAAATGTCTTATAAAAGTATCGGATTGGGACTCGGTATCGGCAGATACACAAAATCAAAGGACTCGGAATCGGATCGGGCCCAAAAAAACCTGATCGGGACATCCCGAGTTCTAACCCTAAATAAGGATCTCTGCTGTTCTTTAGGGTTTAACTCAATGATGACAAACTACGACAGAAATGACTGACTGACTCATGCAATCAAGAGAAAAACTTCACTGACACATTTTAGTTCTTTTTTTCCAGAATTACAAACACAACTATAAATAGTTTTTTTCCATCACTGAATTTCATGCTTTTCTGTTGACAGACCAACTTCAGACCAACAGGATCATGACAGCGGCTCAGGGAAACGCTTCAGTCCCAGGTCCAGGCTTCCAGCGTGCAGCCAGACCTCCAGGCTCCCCGTTCCTCTGGGCAATCTCATCAGGAGGCTGGAGTCCCAGAGCAGCAGCCTGAGCAGCCTGGCTGATGCGGAACCGCCAGGAAACAGGAGCGTGAAGGCTGGCGGGACCAGAAGAGTCACCGCACAGGTCTGGTGGTAACAGCTGCAGCTCCACACACAGATGTTCATGCTGGTTTTAGGAATGTCGTCATTGGAATGATTTCCACAATCATTCCAGTGTCCTTATCCAAAACACACCTTAGGTCACGGGCTGAACAGGATCAACGTTTATTGAACAATCTAAAACTACATTTTTAAAAATATAACTTTTTATGATAATTATGAATGATACAAAGGCAGGAATATTATTCCAGAATAAATCTAATTAAGTCTTAAATAACTTTCAATATTTTACTCTCCATAAAAAAATATTTTGTCAAAATTATACAAGTTGAAAATGAGCGCTGTTCTATGTTCTATAAGTCATCGTTACGTACTGTCACCTGTTTTCTTTATGGCACATGTGTCAATGTCACGGCCCGGGGGCCTGATCCGGCCCTCCAGGTAGTTTTTTTTTTTTTTTGGTTATTAATGGTCCAATGTTATCTTGTGCTCATTTCTAACTTATAGAATTTTGACAAAATATATTTATATGGAGAGTAAAATATTAAAAGTTATTTAAGGTTTAAGTTGATTTCTTCTGGAATAATATTCCTGTCTGTTTATTATTCATAATTATGTTAAAAAGTTACAGTTTTAAAGTTTTAAAAATGTATTTTTTGAGTGTTCAATAAATGTTTATCATGTTCCTAAGTTGTGTTTTGGAGTTTGGGTTCTGTGCGATTGAGATTGAAAAAGAAAAATGGAGGAAATTGCACCGGTGGTTATAAGTAATGTGACTAAGAAGTATTTTAGAGTGACATCAAGTAAAGAGTAAAATAAAGTGACTGAGGACAGCAAACGTCCAGCTGGATCACTGGGACCTTTGGTTGTAAATTTGCATACAGTGAATATTTGCTGCGTATATCCAAATGGACAATTCAATTTCTAAAGTAACTGGATGAAAAAAAAATAAGCTTTTTAAACTAAAATAGCAATCCTCTTCTGTGAAGCAGCATCAGATGCGTATGACTGAGTAATCCGTGTCCCTGTTCTGTCGTTCAGGACGGGGTCGTCTCTCCAGAGACCGACAGCGGGTTTGTGGGTTCAGAGAGCGGCCGGCTCGCTCCTGCTGCAGCTCCCTGCTCTGTCCACCAGAGGGCCACAGAGAGGCATGAGGCCTTCAATGTTGTTGCTTTCCCAAAAGCATGTTTTTCTGAGAATCTGAGCTTTTATGTTGTTCAGCAGAATCTCAGCACTTCTAGAGGAGAAACCAGCTGCCATTCACGTTCCCTCCTCGCCATTCAGTCGGGTGGTTCCGAAGCCCAGAGGGGATCCACTGGAAAAAAGGACCAGATCGGGTCAGAGGAGGCGCACCTGTTCCCAGCAGAACAGGGTCAGCGAGGTAGAACCCAGCAGAGCTGGCAGTGGATCCAGTGATAGTGGTGAGTTTGTTTCTAGCTTTGACAGTTTTGAGCCCCCAAGGTAAAAAACAAAACAAAAAAAACCTTCAGTCTGCATGTTTTGTCATACTGCCAGCAGCCTCAGAATCTGAAGTGGAGCAGAGCAACACGGGAACCCTCAACTCCCTCCACACCCCCCGCTCAGGCTCCTCCAGCACCACGCTGCGTCACCACGGCGACTCTCTGAGAGCCAGGAGCTCCAGCCAGGCTGCAGAGTAAGAGAGCGGCTGCCATGGCAACCACTGCACAAACAACAGCAGTAAACAGATCTATCAAACAAAATAAAAAAACATCGTTTAAATTGGGGCCAGCAATGGATTAAGAAAAAAATTTTAAACCTGGGAAAAAAATGAATCGTGATTCTTTCTCTTTTTTTAGTTATCGTATTTGCCGACCACTTATTATCTGCAAATAATTTCAAGTGAAATTTACACACAAAATTGTACGTTTAGCGCATTTATTTTTAATTAAAGCTCTCAATTGATTAAAAAATATCACATTAATCACACTTTTGTGTTGGGATCAAACACTATTAACTACAATGTTTTGAGAGGTAAATTTGACCACAATTTGCAGCTTTTGAACAAAAACCGGCGATTTAATGAATTTCCCCCCAGGGGATTAATAAAGTATATTGATTGATTGATTGAGAGAGAAATGTTCCTTCTTTGTTATCGTCTGAAATGTTTAACTTTATCAAGTGTTAACTCAGATATCACAAAAGTGTCATTTGGTCACACAAAAACAAATCAACATTAAAATGAGCAGATCTCTGAAGACTTTTATATCTGCAGTTTGACTGCAAGAAAACAAAGACGGACGGACATAAGAAATGAACTGCAGACCTGGAAAAAATCAAAAAGTAGCTCTATATCACTGCACAGGCTGCTTTAAGATGTTTTATTTAACCTATCATGACGATCAGCCTTTAAATCGCTTTTATTTAGTGACGGTTGTCATATTACCGAGACAATGTACGCGCCATGGATCAGGTAGTCAGTTTTTTGTGAAAAAAAGTGAACTAAACCAGAAAATAACGAGATTAAAATACTAAAAACCGACTGAATATTTATTTGTTCTGTACATAAATAAAACCCGACGAGTGTTTTAATCACGCTATGTATGACTGCAGCGCCGAGGCATAACGAAGGACTGCTGCGTCAATAAATATCAACGTTCACGTCCCTAGTTTAAATACGATTCACTTGATCTATAGATTAAACTATAGTTTAATCGTCTGTTTTCAGTTGTTTTTACCTGCAGTTGTCATGTTTGTGATTGTTTATGAATTATTATTAACATTTGGACTGTCTGTCAGCGCTGCGATCCAGACGCTGCAGGCTGAGGTGAGCCGACTGAAGGACAGAGTGGAGATCTGCATGAGGAACCAGAGGCCTCCCCGCTCTGACGGAGCAGCTCCTCATACTCACCACTGCAGTCAAACCAGCGCCTCAACACCTCACTCCAGGTAGGATCTGTCCCTCTGAGCCGAGTCGGTCCAGGCTTAGGCCACCCGGGCCTTTGTGTAGGGGGGGCACCATGCAGCACGGGGTCACTGGTTGTACCTGGAGATGCAGCCACCTGTGAAAGGCTCCGTAAGAAGGAGCTTCTTTTCAAATTTGACATTATTATAGTCTAAATGGTTTCTTTACATGTTCAGAAACAGGGATATTAGCGGATGTTTGGACATTTGAACAAAATCCAAACTCAATTTTTATTGTATAATATCTGGGCTAAAGAGCCCTTTTTAAACAGCAGCATCACACAGAGACTCCATCAGAGGCAGAATGTTTGCAGGTCCACCTGTGATCCAGACACTAAAAACATAACTTTAAACATCTCAATCATTTGTAAGGTCGCATTCAGATCAGCTGGAGTCAGTGGATGATCCCAAACCTTTTGGAGTCTTCTTAAATCTGTTTCTGTTCGGCTGCTCAGGTCTACAGAAACGTGGAGCCATGTCAGACAAACGGAGGATGAGGGTGAAGATGAACAAAGACCAAAAACTCAGGAAAAATCAACTTCTGCACAAAGAAAAAGGCCTCAACACAACTTCTGTGAGTCCGTCCTAACTCTGGATCCTGAACCGTAACTTCCCAAACAGGAGAAATACAAAAACCATCTGAAAGAAATCTGCACTCAACACACAGACATAAGAATATAGAGGAACTGAACTCATGAAATCAGCATTTATGGGTTTGAAGAAACGTAGTTCAGTCCAAAGAGAACAAACAAGGTTTAGTGTTTATGTAAAGAATATTTTTTTTATTTTAATGAAGCATAAAAACAACAAATAAATATTAGGACTGAAAAAATACAAATAAGTCAAAGAAATCTAAATAAATACGTTCAATCATGTGTCAAAGTCAAGGCCCTCCAGATAATTTTATTTTATTGTTATTAATGGTCCAATGTTATCTTGCTCTTGTGTAATTTTGACAAAATTTATTTTAATGTTGTGTAAAATAGTGAAAGTTATTTAAGGTTTAAGTTGATTTATTCTGGAATAATATTCCTGCTTTAACTATGTTAAAAAGTTACAGTATTAAAGTTTAAAAATGTAGTTTTAGAGTGTTCAATACATGTTTATCCTGTTTGACCCACGACCTAAGGGGTGTTTTGGATTTTGGCCCCTTGAGTGGAGTTTGACTCTTCTACATTAAATTAATTCTGACAAATAAAATGAGTCAAGCTGTTTATTTCTCTATTGAAGTCTTTGGGATTTTGGCTTCCTGGAGCCAGCAGGTACTTCCTGTTTGGAACGCCGAGGTCCAGTTCTTCCTGAACTCTGTTCATTGATGTGTGTTCTGCTGCTATTTACAGCGCCGAGCTCAGACGGGCAGTTCCCCCCACCGCCTCAGTCCTCCAGTCAAACGTCTGCAGCGTCCGGCCGCTGTCGCACAGCTGCCGTCCACAGCAAAACCACGCAGACCTGTGAGAAATATCATTACCAGTGTTATGAAGATTACGCAAACATAACCATGTCATGTTCATGAAAGTGTGGATGTGCTGCTTTCCAGGGCAGAGGCCCGTCTGTGACCGAACGGATGACGGCTCAGACCAGCATCATCTTTGTCTTCGCTGCTTGTCGAGTCTCAGAGGACGCTCTGAGAGTGAGAACCTCTTCATCTACAGCACAAATGTTTGATTAGACTCTCTGACCTGCTGGATTTATTTTTTTATCAGCCTTCACTGGTGTGTCTTCTCCAATTGGACCTCTGGGTGGCGACAGAGAGCAGAGGTGGCCATCCTGTCTTCATCTATGTGGACCCAGAGACGGACTCAGACAGAGAGGTTATGAAGTTTCACTGTCATCTGCAGATGTCTGGCACAAACATGCTGCAGGAAAGGACACTTCCCAGAATGCTTTGTTGTTTTTTTACAGACTATCATAGAGGAGAAGAGGTTCCGTCACCTGTGAGGTCCCGAGCAGAAGACTCTCCCGATGGAGCAGCGAGCAGCTCAGCTGATCCTGTACGGCTGCACCGCTGCAGACCTGTGCACCCCCCGCAGCTCCTGTAAGCAGCCTGTCCCGTTACAGTCATTCATGTCAACAAAAGAAAGAAATCGGAGATACACAAAGCAATTCTGTCCAGAATCCATTTTCACCAGGTGTGGTGGGGGTCTAAAGTGCTGTCAGAAAGAAGAACTGTGAACACATTCTGGTCCCTGCAGGTCCGGACTGCTGCAGGTGTCACTGAAGGTCAAACGGAACGTTGTGGGTCATCCTGACGGGGTGTCTGTCTAAACACATTCATGTCAAGTTCAAATCTGTTCATTTAAAAAGTTCCAATTGTCTCGAAGCGCTAAACAAAAACCAAAGGAGTCAAAAAGTTTTATTAATGATAAGTGACCGTCAGATTACACGTTAGAACAGTTTCACAGTGGAGAGCAAAACTATGGAGAACCAATAGTATCGTCCCATTTGTGTGTACGTTATTCTTAATTTGTATCTCATATAAACATTTTGTTCTTAAGTACAGAAATGACAAAATTCAAAAAAATACAAAATACAATTTAATCATGCACAACTTAAGTTTACAAGCAGTATTTAATAAAGTCTCGTTAGCTGTCACGCAGCTGGAGCGTAGCTGCAGATGGAGCTACGATCAGGAACCATTTGGAGCATAAACAAGAACCAGAACCATAATTCTAACCTTAACCTTTCCTCCGGGTCCGTGCAGCCAAGAAAAACGTTCAGAACTGACAGCAGTATTTACAAAATTACATGTGAATACTGTTGTGACTTTTCATTTGGGCTAATGCTAACTAGCATGAAAGACACGTCTGATTATCACTGTCTTTATCTTCATGACCTGTTAGTTGTGTTTCAGTTACTCCTCAGCCAAGTGTTAAAGATTTATTACTGGCAGCACTAAAGACCCCTAAAAACCAGAGAAATGAACCATCTACCAGTTTTTGTTTTATTCAAACTCTGGTTTTATTTTGCCTTTTACAAACTTGAATACTTTTTTCAGCTTGTACTCCTCGCCGGTTTTCCTGCTGCCCACCAGCATCCCAGATGAACCCCGGGGGGCCCAAGGCTCCGATGACAGGAAGGGGAGGAGCCGGAGGTGCTGGGAGGCGGACCGGCGCCTGGACAGTTCTCTGAGCAGAGCCATCAGAGCGGCCCGGGTCATGAAGATCACCTCCAGACACATGGCCCACGCTCTGGCTGCAGGCCTGCAGCACCAGCAGCTGCTGGTGCTGCAGGCCTGCAGCACCAGCAGCTGCTGGCTCAGTCCTGCAGCTACTAGTTAACAGAGTGGAGACTCACCAAGTCAATAAAAACTCTGTAAGACTCTTGGAGCGTCACGGGAATTTCTGCCTTCAGAACGGTTACCTTAGAAACCTCAAAAAACGGCTAAAGTAATCTGATCTTGTTCTTATTTGAATGATAAGATTAGCATTTTAAACGTTGCGTTTGAATTCTAGAAATTGAGCAGAAAAGTAGAATCCTAGTTCTGTTTTTCTCTCTGGTTCCTGTTGTGCAGGCGCAGCTTCAGGTACTCTATGTTTTCACCAACGATCATTTCTTAAAATGTATCTGAGGAACGGAGATGCAGGACATCCTCTCAACGAGTGTCCTTCTGAGTGGAGGTTCAGTCGTTCTCTAACATGTTCTAAGGTTTGTTAGAAATCAGGGAATTTACTGGGAATTATTTAAGATTAGGTATGAAGCAAAAATGTAAAAACTCTTTTTAAAAGAATACTTTGGGACCAATAAGCTTTTGAATGTCACATAAAACATATTCTAATGTTTTTTCTACAGAAATGTTTGTACTGTCTTTAAGAGCCAATACAATTCAAATAAAGTGTTTAGTTGAAGTTTTTATGATTGAACTATTTTGTTTGTGGTTATTTGCCCTAAAAACAATTATTCTTTGTTGATATTGATTTGCAGATTATGTTTACTTCAAGCATAGATTGGGGAAAATAAAGGACAAAAAAACAGATTTTTCAAACTCATTACAGAAATAATTAAATTAATTGATTAGAGAATTAAAAAAAACACATTTATGTCACATTTAATTTATTAAATATGGTTATTATTAACTAAAGTCAGTAGAGTTTGATTGATTGCTCTGAAAAGGAGTGGAAGAAGTGAATTTATATAATCCACCTCTGCTTAGTTACTTCATTTTACAGTTTTGCAAAGTTTTTGTAATATAAGAAATTCCAAATGTGAACCAACTCCCACATCACAGATCTTCTAGTGTGCTGGGGAATACGTTTTATTCACAAAGATGAGATCAATCCACTTTATTGAGATCTGCATGGAAAAAAAAATGTTTTTCAAAACCTGAACAACCTCAGCATGAAGCATCACGACAAAGACCACATTTAATTTTTGTTTTTTAACAAATTTAAACAACTTTACACTTGATCCTGTTTAGAATTGCAACATTTGCTAAATAAAAACCAAAGTCAGTGCTGCTTAGAATTAGAAATATATTGTGAAATGACTAAAAATCATTTTTTTCAAACAATATTTCTGTAAATATCAGTTAAAATATTCAGACAAATATGATTCATCTTACGTGAACACGAGTGAGTAACTCTCACTCACAAAGTTGGAAGACAAATTGTTTCGAAACACTCAAACACAAAGACACTCTTGTCTTCACAACAACACACATGGTACTTTGTTGTTTTCTTGCGTTTGGCATTGTCTCATCCCGGTGTTTCTTATTTCCTTAAATGTTTTATGGTCTTTTTGTAGTCTTCACTGTGGAATCTCACACACGGTTCATACGTTCCTTCAAGTTAAATTTAAGACTTCTTAAGACCCTGCAAATGAAAAATTAAGACACATTTTCCTAATTCCCAACCCTCTGGATGAAGAATGAACACATTCCTCGTTGGTAAAAAAGGATTAAAATGTATTAAAGTTCAAATTTCAGTTATTAAATATGGAAGTTTTTTAGTTCCATCAGACTCTGAAATTTTTTCCCCCTGTATTTTTTTCTGAATTTTTTAACCTCTGAATTTTTATTCTGATTTTTTTTAACCCTTGCTTTTTAAACAGCAAAATTTTATCCTCCCAAAAATATTTTCTGTCTTAAAAAAATATGTGGCCCTGTGACAGACTGGCGACCTGTCCAGGGTGTACCCCGCCTTCGCCCTTCAGTAGCCGGGTTAGGCTCCGGCACCCCCGCGACCCCGAAAGGGAAGAAGCGGTCAAGAAGATGGATGGATGGATGGATGGAAAAAAATCTGTGTTCTTAATTTCGATACTTAAAATTTCGATGGGTCAGAAATTCGACATAAAAAAATTCGGAGTGAAAAACTTCGCCCAAACAGTGTCACTAGAGCAAGTGGTCGATCCAGGAGCACATCGATATCCAGCCAATCAAATCCTGACACTGACGTGACGTCAGCGTTTGTTTTGGTCTCTTGAGCTGTGTCTGAATTCCTTCCGATGCCGCCGCCTTCGCGGTCGCCGACGGCCATCTTACCCCATAACAGCTCCGTGGATACATTCCATGAATTAAGCCTTCAACTACATTGTTTGATTACCCTCTAAAGCACCAAAATGAAAACAAACATCCCCCACATTGCTATTTTGTCATTCATTGCCCCTGTATCAATGGAACTTCCCCTCGATTTGATCTGAATAGAGGAATCACACAGGGCTGCCCAATTTCCCCTTATCTATTCTTATTAGCCACTCAAATTTTAGCTGATCACATTTTCCAAAAAAACTTAAAAGGCATTTCTGTTGCAGGAAGAGAAATCCTTATCAGCCAGCTAGCAGATGATACCACTCTCTTTCTAAAAGATAGTCGGATTTCTGCAGCTCTTCAATCACTTCAAGCATTCTCCAACGCTTCAGGCTTACATCTTAATATCAACAAATGTGAACTTGTTCCAGTTAAAGAGTGTTCTTCTGCAACCATTCGTAACATCTCAGTTAAAAACAATGTGACTTATTTTGGTATTATTATTGCTAAGAATCAAATCAACAGATGCTGTCAAAGCTTGGAACCAATAATTGATAAGACAAAAAAAGGCTTCAATCAATGGCTCCAAAGGGACTTGACTTTAAAGGGAAGGGTCTTGATCTCTAAAGCAGAAGGCATTTCTCAATTAACCTATGCTGCCTTGTCACTGTACATCAATAATCAGACACTCAAAAAAATGATCATATTTTATTTAATTTTGTTTGGAAAAACTGCGTTCACTATATAAAAAAATCAGTCATAATGAATAGCTATGAGAATGGTGGTCTAAACTTCCTTGACTTTACAACTTTGAATAATTCATTTAAGATCAACTGGTTGAAGTCCTATTGAAAAAAATCCTTCTCTATTTGGAATATCTCTCCTCATCACATGTTCTCACAGTGTGGAGGCTTAAACTTCTTACTTCTCTGTAATTATAACATAAACAAAATCCCATTAAAACTCTCAGAATATCACAAACATGCTTTACTTTCCTGGTCGCTGATATATAAACATAATTTTTCTCCCCACAGATTTTATATTTGGAATAACAAGCACATCCTTTATAAAAATAAATCTCTATACTTCCAAAACTGGTTTGACAACCACATTCTAACAGTAGGTCAGCTTTTCAACCAAAATGGATTACTGCTAAGGTATAAGGAATTTACCACAGAATTAAACCTTGCTGTTTCCCCAAAACAATACTGTGTTGTCTTTGATGCTATTCCAAGACAAATTTGCTCTCTTTTTCAAAACTACATAGAAGATTTTCAGGTTCCTCCTTTGGTAAATGTTACTGATACCCCAGTGGGTAAAATCTGTTTTGCAGTTGGAAACAGGAACCATCGAGTAACTCGTGCCCTGCTTCCATAAATTCTGCAACTATTTCTTATGTTCACTTTTACTGGAAACAGTTTATCCTCTATATAAATTAGAAACAACTATGGCTTCTGCCAAACAAATTTTTCTTGAATAACAAAACAAAAGATGTTTCCTTTAAAATATTGCACAGATTTTACCCCACTAACCAATACTTAACCAGATGTGTTAAAGATAAAGACTCTAATTGTACTTTCTGTAACTCTCATTTGGAAACTGTCACTCATTTGTTTTGGAACTGTGAATGTTCAAAAAAATTATGGAAAGAGCTGACCAAACTCATTCAGGATAAGGTTTATGATGATTTCCCCCTAAAATGGGAACATGTTCTTTTTGGTTTTCTTGCTCAAGTTGAAAATAATATATTTTATGTAATAAATATTGTCATTCTCCTTACAAAATTTTACATTCACAAATGTAAATTCACGCACATCAAACCCTTTTCCCCTGTTTTATTGAAAGAAATCGAATCGTATGTTTTTACTATTTCCAGAAGCTCCCATCCTAAAGCAAACATCTGTCATGATGCCTTTGTAAAATGTAATATATTTCTGTAGATGTATTTGATATCCTCCTGGCATGTTATATCTCTATGTTATCTCTCTCTTTCAAATAAAGTTAAAAAAAAAAATGGATTACGCAACCAACTGGACTATTTGATTGTCCTTTAAAAGCACCAAAATCAAAACAAACACCCCCACATTGCTATTTTGTCATTTATTGACCCTGTGTATTTTTGAAAAAACATTTATTTACCTGAATTGAACAGTTTTGGGATCACAAAAAAAAAGAAACAAACAAATAAGCCCCTAGTGGGATTCGAACCGGTAACCTCTCGATTGTCAGCGCGGGAGTTTACCCGCTAGGCCACCTAGAATCCAGAAGTGTGCCACACAGCTCCGTTGATATATTCCATGGATTACGCAACCAACTGCAATATTTGATTACCCTTTAAAAGTACCAAAACAAAACAAACACCCCCACATTGCTATTTTGTCATTTATTGCCCCTGTCTATTTCTTAAATAAAATATTTGATACATATTAAATATGTATGTTATAAAAAGGTTTGTATCTTCTTTCTTCTGCTGACTATTACGGGGGTCGGCAACCTGCGGCTCCGGAGCCGCATGCGGCTCTTTGAGCGCCCCCTTGCGGCTCATTGGCGCTTTTACAAAAATGTTTGATAATAGTAAGAAATGTTGGAAGGAAATATATTGTAGCGATATGGGTGGGAGAAGGACCAAGTAGATGACTGGCAGCTATGATTCCAGAGATAATTTGTGTTCTATACAATGAATGACCCCAAGTGCTTGAAGGAAGAAGCGTACACGCAGGTCATGCTAGTCAGATGGTGTCAACATTTTGACCACCATTTAATTGACAGCACAGAACCACAGAACAGCCGACACTGTGAGGAGCCTCACTCATACACACACCACTCTCACTCATGGTGCCGGTAAAACACTCAAGTCCCATAATGCAACACAAGAACAGACACTAACTCCACCCACTAACAAGGAACTATTTCTAAATTAACAGTCAGGCTGCCACAATATTTTTGTTTTAATACGATTTCTGTAGGAGGACAAACATGACACAAACATCCTTTACGTTTTCCAGTTGTTGTGAGATGAGTGTAGATGCTTCCACGCCGTCTGAGTCAGCGCACAGCAGAATTCCTGCCCGTGCGTCTGGAGCGCACGTGAGCGCACGTTGCTACGCGGGTTTTGAAGTCGGGTCACGAGCTCCACGTACAAATCGGCACGCATTGAGCGCGCTGAATCTTCAATCCGGTTCAAGATTTCCACGCACAGTCGCAGCAGCTCAGAGCTGTAACTGTGCGTGGAAATCTTGAACCGGATTGAAGATTCAGCGCGGGAGCTGCTTGTGGGCGGAGTCTGCTTCAAAGCACAGAAGTACCAAACGTGATCACGAAGGAGAAATGAATCATTACGGTTTGTGTCCGCTCAGGTTAATATGACACCAAGATGAGATGAGCGCTAATGAACAGTAGAAGAAGAATAGAAGAAGAATCTCCTCCCCGCCACTGCGTGCGTGACCGCGCTGCTCCGGTGTGGATACCACCTGCTGAGCGCGGCGATGTGCAGGTCTCATCCACCGGCCGCGTGCGGTGCGTGGCGGGGAGGAGATTCTCCTTCTATTGTATTTTTACTGTTCATTAGCGCTCATCTGCATCTACAACAGGGAGAACCGAAAGTAAAAGTGTTGAAAATCCCCCAAATCTTTCTGAAGACTTTTGTTTTCACAACTCTGTCCTTTTAAATGTCTGACTATAAGACTCACGCGCGCTCCAGACTTGGAGGGCAGGAATTTAGGTGTGCACGCGCTTATATTGACTCTTCATTGAAAGTGTTGATTGACGCGGCCAGTGTGGAAGCACCTTAAAGGTGCAAGTTACATTTTTTTTTTTTTTTTTTCAAATCCTCTAAATAAAAATGACATCAAAAATCGTATTTCTTTATTGCATTTCTTTAATTTCATCAAAGCAATGAAACAAACTGTAATTCATTCATATTGTAGTGATGGTCTCAGACACGGTGGGCTTGCTGTCGGTCTGGCAGCGCAAGGAATTGTGGGTTACCCATTCTTTTGCCTGTCTGACTGGAATTGGATTTAAGTTTATGTTTTCCTCAATGTGCTTTGTTGTCTGACTGTTGAACATTTGTTGAACATTTGTGATTTTGTCCTGTTATGTTTGAATTCTTCCTGCACCTGGAGTGAGAATGAGGGAGAGACTGATGAGGACCCCCTCTCGTTATGTCATTGAGGAATGTCAAAATGAAAGCTCAAATGTTCGTATTTGAGGCTACTCAGCTTTTGACAGATAGATTGTTGCTGCAATGTCTCACCAACTTGTCATGAGGCCTAAAACGAACCTTATATGACACAAAGACACGCAGCAGGAGAACCTTATATGACACAAAGACACACAGCAGGAAAACTAATCGTTTAAATAATCGTGTACACGACACATTTTCCACGTGTTACTTACGTTTCAAATTATGCGGCTCCAGACATATTTGTTTTTTATTGCATTGGTCCAAAGTGGCTCTTTCAACACATTGGGTTGCCGACCCCTGGACTATTATGATCCCTTGTGTTCAGGATTGTGAGTATCCAGCATCAGGAGAAGGTCAGTGGGGGTCCACTGTTGCTACTGTTGATTTGACCTCATGGATGAGGCATCAGGACAGAGACCTTCCACCAGTCCTCCTGATTTCTTCTATCTGGGAGTAAACTACAGTAGTGGGTGAAAGAGAGAAGAGTGAAGAAAGAGAGGAAGGAAGGAGTGACCCACCAGGTGGAAGAAGAAAAACAATCACTAGCTGCGTCTCCATTACACATTTGCCTAAAATTTTATTTAAATTCTAGGAATTTAGAAAAATACATTTTCAAAATGACACTTTTTCCATTAAATCATCATTTTGTGATAAAGCACAAACCAACTCACACGATAAGTAATTAAAACAGGACAATGAATGAGATGTTTTTATTATTTTTTATTATTTGATTCACTAAAAAAAGAGATTGCAGTGACGTCACAGCTCTGTCTGGAGAGCGTGTGCCGCGCAGTCTGTTGACAGTCTCAGGTGAGAAACGTGTTCAGCGTTTTTTAAATGAATAACCTTTCTAACAAGTAAGCTGCTGGACCTTTTTTGTTTAAAAACACGACGAGATCCATTTAAGTTTCTGTACCTGCACTCGCGCTTTTCCTCAAATTAAACTTCTGCATCTTACTCAGGCTCCAAGCTGCAGAAGTGTAGCTGCAGATGAAGCGGTGAGGAAATCTTGGGTATTGTTTTATGGAGGAGCTGCACGATTCCATATGACACTCACAAAGTGTCTTTTATTTTGAAAATAAGCTAAAAAAAATCAAATTTTGAGAGATGTTAGGTTTCTACATATTTGCTCTTGAATGCAAATCCCACTTTCTTAAAGGTTAAAGTAAGACAATTCGACTCCTTCTAGGTTCTGATTAGTAGAAAACGAACCCAGATGGCTCTTTTACTGTGAAAGGTTACCGACCCCTGACGTAGACTCTCCTGGCCACCTGAACTGAAGACACCTGTCTGAAATGATCACCTGTCATCATCTGTCCACCGTTCATCAGACTCCAAACTCTCCAACTGAAAGACTAAAGAGCTTTCAGTGGATTTAAGGGAGAAGATTCTAGACCTGAATAGACTACAGAACCATCAGCAACAAGCTGGAGGTTAAAGGTCACAACTGTTGGATCCAAAATACAAGAACGTGGGCATCAATCCACCTGTAGGTCTGGGAGAGAAATGCTGCCTATATCCCAGAGAACACCATCCCCACTGTCGACCATGGAGGTGGAAGCATTATGATTTGGGGGTGTTTTTCTGTGTGGATGGAAGGATGGGTGGAGCCATTAACCATCAAATCCTGAGTGAGAACCTCCTCACCCCAAATACTTATTTACCTCAATGAAATGCAGTAAATGTATACATTCTTTAAAGTGGATTTCTTGATTTTCTTTGTAATTTTCTGACCATCAAATTCTTCTTAAAGGATAACCAAACAGGGAAGTTGGAGGCTGACTTCACCCACAGCTGAAATTTGAAAATCCAGTCAGAGGGGCGGGGCTTGGGGACAGGATTGGATCATGACTCCTGAAAACTTACATGGTTTGACCAATCACAAAATTCAACTGTAATACCTCGATTCAACCTATAGGGGGCAGCACACATATGGTTTTAGACTATATTTTCAAGAATGAAGCACTTTTATTTTATCAAATTTTGGCAAAGACCAACAGACATCACCTTTAAAACCCTATTTATAGACGTCAACAGACAAAAAAGTTGATTTATTGTTTGGTTAGCCTTTAATTCAGCAAATCTACCAAATTAGCAAAGGATCAAATACTTCTGTTCTCCACTGTAACTTCACAGGTTATGCAAATGTCTGTTTACCCCCACAGAGTGTCTAACAGCCTTTAATTTGATTACTTCTTCAAAAATAAAGAGGCGTAATCTTTGGTATGATGGAAGCCAATTTATTAGACAGCCTTACACATTAGTAACACATGGAAGTACTTTTTGTGCTTCAACACTCGCAGACGTACAATCCCAGCAAGTGAGACGACTTCAGGACAAATTCATGTTTCAGCATCACTTTCTACTAATAAATAACTTCAACTGAAATCAAAAAGATTTAACAGCATAAACTCTATACAACGCAAAACAATAATAAAAAACAGAATCAAGCATTTGCGTCACACAAAATGCATTATAGTGCAATATACAACTTGTTTGGCCGGGAAAAAGGAAGGAAAAAAGAAGTGGAATATTTATTCTTCCTTGCAAAGCCATTCCACCAGAAGGATTTTACATTGCACAGTAGAAGGAAAGAGACAAATAAATTATATATGTATTTTTTTTCACTAACAACTACAGCTAAAACACCACAAACACAGCGGCTTCACATTTGGCATCTTAACGGAAAAGTTTTACTACAGCGAGTCGGGAGAGTCACCATTCAACAGTAAGACGCAAAAACAGCAACAAATACACAGCACTACCCCGAGCATGGCCCGACCGACCATGACGGGATCCGACGGGATACAATACTGAAATACAAGCGGCCCTTTTTAAACATCAGCAAGCAACGGCCTTCAACATTTAGGATGTGTTTGAAAAGTTCAGGGAGCGTCTGTGCTAAGAAAAAAAACAGTCTGAAGAGGCAGACTGAAGGGCAGAACGGGCTCTTAGGTTCCTCAAATGTGGAATACTTGGACCCACAACTTGCTTTGAGTATCAATCTCTATGAAAATGAGGAAAATCGTTCCTCAGAACAGCAGAACTCTCATGTCACAGAAACCGTTTGAAGCGTCCCCTCCAACACCCCCTAACCTGGGTCATTACGCCCCCTCCAACACCCCCTAACCTGGGTCATTACACCCCCTCTAATAGGAATTCCTCCTCCTTAGATACTCAAAACATGCTGTTGGAGAATTCAGCCTGAACATTTAAAAAACAACACTCACACCTGAAACAAACACAAACCCAAGCATGCTACTGAACACCAAAAGTGGGCTCCTATCGGGTGAAACACACATATATTGCATGGAGACTGAAATATTTTACAGCATGACCCCCTCAGAGAGCAGCAGGCGCCCCCGAGGGGAAACAATGTGCCGTTTTGGTACTTTCTGTTTCAAACTCTTCTGATATTCAATCTTTTTAGGTTGCAAAAACATTAGAACAGTTTATTTCTCATAAGACATAGATGCTTATATTTTATAATCTAACTTTTTTTTTATTTTCAAGCAAGATGCATACACATAAAGGATTTGGTTGGGGGCAGGGGGAGCTTTGGGGGGGTAAAACAGGGAGGCGGGGCTTTGAGGACCAGATGTGGTTGGAGGATTTTAGCTGGCCACTTCCTCGTCTGGTTTGTTCATGGCCTTCAGCTGTTCCAGCAGGGTGGTGGGGGTGAAGATGCTGGTCGATCCTGGAGACACACACACACAACACACACACACAGGGAAAAAAGCGTCAGATTTGTACACTGGTTCACAGAAAGATGTTGTTTTGCTATGAGTGAACTAGAGATGAAGGAGTCTCACATGATGTTTAAAGAAAAGCCTGAATTATGGTCGTTTCAGTGGTTAGTCAGCAGGTCACTGATGTGTCAGAGGGTTTAGTGAGGCTGAGGGTGGGTGTCTGAAAGGTCTGAGGTCTCTGAAACAGCTGAGTGTTGCAGCAGATGAGCAGCATCTCTTCCACAACACAATAAAAAAGCAGCCAAACACCAGACGATGGAGATACCAAAAAGAACATTTAGAACAGCAGTGGCTCTTAACTATTGAACCGATACTTTAAACTCTTTTTACTCTAGTTTTTCTATGCATGCACAATCTCTCAGACAAATCTAGATGTGAAATTCAGATAATTAAATCTTTAAAGACCCACTCCTATCATCTTTTGGTAAAAGCATTACCATTGGTCTTTTATTTATGATTATCCTGTTTTAAGTGGATTTATTCAACAAATACAATCTCTATTTTGCTCCTAGTTCATGATTTGAATAAAGAAATACTCAATTTTAGGCTTAATTTTTTTATAAATGTCCTTCATCAACAGAAACATGAAATGCCACAAGAACATGTAAAAAAAACAAAAAAAACATGTTTTATCAGAGTGAGTCTTTCAGACTTTTGCTGCTTTAATATTCAACAAAATAAAAGAAATGTTCTTTTTGTTTCAGGATTACACCCTCGGACTGAAACGTGTCAAAATGGCTTTAAAAATAACATTTAGAACATCTGAACGCCTGGTTCACATCGAACGTGGAAGCACCGCAGAATGGAGGCTGCTTCCAATGGGCACCCATGTTAAAGGACAACCAAACCCAAATCAACTTTTTTTGGCTGTTTATCTCTATAAATGGGGCTTTAAAAGCTTTAATTTTTGACAAATTGAAATAAAATGTTTAATTAACTGTTTAACTGCTTTCATCCATAGTAAACACCTGCTCTGGATAGTATTTATCCTCCGTGGTTATCAGGATATTTCCAAGCTGCTTCTGAGTGAGCTGATGCCATTTCTCCATGCAGGCTGGCTGTGGAAAATTCCTGCATCACCTTTGAAAGTAGAACTTTCATACAAACATCTTCAGTTGTCTGAGTTTTTGTGACAAACCGGAGGAGTCACGTGTCTGAAAAAACGCAGATCAACGTAGTGGGCCGAGTACGTAGCTGGGGTGTGGTTTTGGGTGTTTAAAAACACAATTGATAAGAGCAGTTGGAGATGAGTCGAGATGGACAATGTTAAATTAACTGTAGAAGCTCTAAATAAAATACATGTCTGGTGTGAACTGGAGGGGAAGCGGACTCCACTTCACGGTGCTTCCGTGCTCGATGTGAACCTAGCGTAAGACTTCAGGGCCCCTTGGTACTTACATAGTTTAACAAGACAAAAGATTAAAAACCCACCAAACTGAAATCTAGAATTGTTATTTTGTTTTATTTAAATATAACCTCATCTAAATAACACAAGCCAATGCTTTATTTCCAACAGAACACAGGTGACAAACCTAAGAATTATTTTCTCCACTAAATGAGCTCATTCCAAATGTGCTGCTGCTGCACGCCTCAGAGGCAACGAAAGGCTGAAAAACTGCATGCAGACAGTTAAAACAAGTCCTCACATGAAGCCAGAAAGGAGCAGAAGCGGGACGTTTCTAGATGCCATCAAGCCCAAAAACAGAGAGTGACAGCAAGCAGCTGTACTGACAGCTGAAGACGTTTCACACGGTGTTAAACCCAAAAGGTGCTGGCTGGAGTAAAGCTACCCGCCTGCCGGTTTTGTGTCGTCTGCTGAAGCAGATGCCCTGACGGGTCTCATCTTCAGAGTGGATCATAAAAGAGGCAGACGGGGGCTTGGATTTACCCCCTGCACCTGTTGAACATCACACTGGAGCTTTAGACTTTGTTTCTGCTAGATGTTTTTTTAGGCCACAGATGATCAAAGATGGTGCTGCAGACGCCACAGCGGCAGGTGGATGCACTTAAAACAGATGTCTCTGTTCTACAAAGCCCAGAAATATGACTTTTAATTCCACTTTTAATGTGCTTGATGACTGCCAAGGACCATTTAGTTAAATAAATAACGCTAAATAAAGATTAAGTTAACCTAAACTTTATTGAACTCATTCACAAACAGTTGAAGGACGGTATGAATCATTCCATGAGGATCCTAACAACAGTAGCTGTAATTCTCCATCAACCCATCAATAGTTTATCAACGCCATACTGACACATTTGGACTTAATTTCAAGCCTCACTTATCACAGAAAATCAATTTATTGTCAGTAAGCACAACCAGAATTAAAGCTACGTTAAATTATAAGACACTGGATTACGAAGCAGATTTTCTATTTTTGAACCAATTCAAGGATTTAAAGTGTTCCTCATGGTTATATGGAAGGGGTCACTTTATTAGCTCTGATTTAGTTTTTGTTGGTTACATTTAGGGATTTGTGGCTGGAATGCACCAGAAACAGTAAGATAAACAGTTTTTATTTTTATCATTGATGACTTCACACTTCCTTCTGCATTTGCTGCATTGACATGATCCTATAGTGCGGAACAGGGGCCGGATCCGGCCCTCCAGGTAATTCTATCCGGCCCTCCAGATCATTTTATTTTGTTGTTAATAATGCTATCTTGCGCTCATTTCTAACTTGTATAATTTTAACAAAATATATTTTTATGAAGAGTAAAATATTGAAAGTTATTTAAGGTTTAAGTTCATTTAATCTGGAATAATATTCCTGTATTTTTATTATTCATATTTATGTTAAAAAATCAGTTTTACCGTTTTAAAAATTGGCATTCTGATAGCTTTTTGGACTATTTTGGCATTTACTAAGATTGATTAGGCTGCTTCGCAGTTTAGCTAATATTTCTGCTATTTAGCTATTCAGCTATTTTTATTAATTTAAAGGGGCCATACCATTACTTTCTTAAGACACTAAAAAACAAATTATTTATGAAATATTAGTTATTTTTCATGAGCTTTTTCCTACCCGGAAGTAAAACTACTCGATTACTGAGGCTCCGCCTGCCGCTGCATGTGGCTGCCGCCCATTTTATGATGTCATCCTAGAGTCTGTTGCAGTATGTCTGCATTTCTCCCTCAAAAATAATCTTAACTTCTTCAAAGATGGATGCACATACAATACATCTGCCTCTAGTAGGCCCGGCCATAGCAAACACACACGCAGCTTCTGCATGACTGTGCCGGACCGGGAGTTGGGGATTTTGGGGCTTTCATTTTTTTGTTACGTAGGACAAGAGTATCATGAAAGTTGGTGTTGTGTGCTATGAAAATGAAATAACTAAACTAAACTAGACTAGACTAGACTAGACTAGACTAGACTAGACTAGACTAAACTAGACTAAACTAAACTAAACTAAACCTCCTCAGCCTGCCTCCCCTAGCCCCACCCATTTTCTTTTTTCAAATCTGGGCTGAGATTGGAGTCAGCCACCAACTGTCCTGTTTGGTTACCCTTTAAATGGTTTGACCAATCACAAAAGTCAACTGTAATACCTCGATTCCACCTATAGGGGACAATATAGAGATGGTTTTTGACTATATTTTCAAAAATTAAAAAAGCTACATTTGATTTCTCAAACATTTGGCAATGACCGACAGAGAGGCACTTTTAAAGCCCCATTTATAGAGTTCATCAGCCAAAAAAAGTTAATGTATGGTTTGTTTAACCTTAAAAAATAGAAAAATAGCATGTTTGATTTGACTTTCCAGCTTATTTGACACAGGATTAGTTTTAATTTTATTTCTGCAGTCAAAAGTAAAGTAAGTTAAAACGGTTGTACAAAAAATATATATTAATTCAATTATTATAATTATTTAAAAGAATTTATATAAATAAATGGCTACAAAAACATAGATAAAGAGTGTTTTTCTCAACAGTGACTTAGTGGCTCTTGCTTGTTTTTGGTCAGTAAACAATTGGACCTAATGGCTCTTTCAGAATCAAAGGTTGTAGACCTCTGACCTAGAGGTGACATATGCTCACAAAAAGACTCATCGTCAGGAGTCGGAAAGGACTGTAAGGCAGTTTATTAAAGATGTACCCCACAAACTCCTCTTTGCTGCTCATCCTACAAATGTGGGAGAAAGAAAAAATATTTCATTTAATCAAAAATAATCTTGCAAACACAAATTTAATTTAATTTTGTTCTTAGTATTGATTGCAGTAGTTTATATGTTTAAGCATCAAACTATGTTCATTTGCATCCAATCGAGGTGTGTCTGTTTGTCATTGAATTTCTTTTTGTTGTTGTCCTGAAACATCAAACTCTGAGCTTTGCAGGACTGACATGCATGTGTGCAGAGAGGCCTCATGAGTAGACTTCACCGTGCTGTAACCAGTCTTTGCAATAGTCATTGAAGGTTCTAAGTCATCCTCATCTAGGTGCCACTGTCTTGAGGTTGTCATAGCAACTGGACTTGAAATTATCTTCCTTGAAACGTTTCGCTGACATACGACGGAGTATTTACATACTTTATAAACAAAAATATGTTTTTTAATTACGACTTTAAATCTTGTACATTTACGAGAAAAAAGTCGTAACTGCTAAATTACAAGAATAAAGTGAATTTATTTCAAAGTAATACGCTAAATTTATGACTTTTTACCTGTAAATTTACAAGTTTTAAAGTCGTAAATAAATGAGAAAAGAACCGAAATCGTCTGTTTATCAGAGGCGTTCTCAAAGATGTAAGACTGGAGCATCTTGTGAAGCTTTATTTCCAATTTGATGTTAAAAACAAAGAAATTCTGAACCTATTCATGACTCTAAATCAAATTTTCAGTAAAACTGACTTTCCAGGTTTGTGTTGGTAATGCAGAGTTTCATATGTAAAGAGCTTAGAGACACATGTTCACAGGACCACCACTTTATTCTGGCCTTTCGATTCACATACCCAGAAACCCTTTCACCACCGTACATCATGTCTGTGCGCAGAAACCAAAGGAGAACGTAAACGGAGCTCTGTATGCCCCCTTCTCTAAATGAAACGTCGCATTTCAACACAAAACAACGAGGAATGACAGTAGTCTGTTACGTTAGCACAAGAATATTGAAAATTCAGAAAACTAGGCCTCTTTAGATGGACAGTCGACGACTAATCGACTATTAAAATATTCAACAACTAATTTAATAGTCAATTAGTCATTACTTTATACTATATGGATATAGTTATAATGGCATTCTGCTAGCTTTGTGGACTATTTTGACATTAATAAAGGTTTTTTAGGCTAATATTTCAGCTACATGCTAGCTATCTTGAGTAATTTAGGATTTTTTTTCCTTTTTTTAGGCTATTTTGAAGTTTAGCTAGTATTTCAGCTGTATGCTAGCTGTTTTGGCTAACTTAGGTTTTTTTCAGTTTTTAGGATATTTTAGCATTTTTAGTCGGCTAACATCTTTAGCGTTTTCAGCTACTAGCTTCAGCGTTTTCAGTTGTTAGCTTCAGTGGTTTCAGCTATCAAATTCAGCATTTTCAGCTGTCAGAATCATCCAAGTTCATCTTACAGTATCCACAATAGCATCAATCTAGCATCATTATCCCAGGTAATACTATATATCAAGTTTTTAGTTTGTTTAAAGCTAAATATGGTCAAGTTGCGTGCTTTGCATCCAGTTTGCACATGACCCAATTAGTCGACTAATCATTAAAAATAATCGGGGATCAGTCGCCTATTAAAATAATTATTTGTGGCAGCACTAGTGGACAGCTGCGAGGATATCATCAACATGTTCTGCAGACATCCTGCAAGCAGCCCATCAATGAATAAAACATTAATAAACTGTCAAATAACGAAACTTCCAAACATTTTCAATATTTTAAACATTCAGTTTACCTGTTGAGATCCAAGATGCTTTTCAATTTAGTCGGTCTGGTTCATGGCGTTCATTCGCTGGACTGTAGACTCCCTTTGATTTTAATCTCGTAAATTAACGAGATTAAAACTCAGATTTACAAGATTTAAAGTCATAATATTACTTTTTTTTGGTGGCCCTAATACTCCGTCGTACTGACAAAACGTCATCATTTTGTCGTTTCATCGGCGAAACATTTCAAGGAAGAAGATTTCTAGTTCCTGCGACTCAACCTCAAGACAGTCTTTGCAACGTGCTGTACTTTGATCAGCTGTGTTTGGCTGCATTTGATTCAAATGCAGCATCTCTACAGACAAGTTGTGATCCATGTGAGCAAGTGATGAGGGACAGAGTGGAATCAACTCAAAGTAACAGAAAATACACCAGAAAACGGAGAATTCGTATCTGAAATCCAACATCAACTCAAGCTCATGTCAGGTCAGGCGGCGCTTAAAAAAATCTGGGTCTGTCTTAAGCTTCACATCCAAAAAAAATCAGGCATTGGGAGCTCATAAAGATGTTGGGGTAGATTAATTCTGGAGTTCAAAATGACAGGCCACACCTTCATGTGCATCCAGAGGATGGCCATAAAGGCGTGGTTGAATCCACTAAGATGATAGGAGGCAGCAGGGATGGTCACATGACCTCCTCAAGCACAGACTTTACACATGTTTGTTTTTAACAATATTGATGCAGGTTTGATTCAATTTTATCAGCAAAAATAATTTGTCCAGGATCAATTAAATGCATAATTTAATAAAAGATAAAAGAGTCCATGCAATGAGGAAGTGTCCATCTCTGAGGGACAAGGGTGGAGTTACATAAAAGAGAGTTTAAAGAGGAGGGGGGAACCAGGAGGAAGAAGCCCTTATGTTCAGAAAGGGCTTCTCAGTGCAGCTGCCTTTACTTTTTTCTGTGATCTCCCTCCCTCCCAATCTGTCTCTGCCTCACTCGTCTGAGGGCTGAGCGTCCTCAAAGGACACCCTAGTGGACTCTCGGAAGTCGGGGTGCTGCAGGTCCGACAAGAATTTGGTAGGGGTGAGAGTGTGGGTGGAACCTGTGGAGGAACAGAGGCGGCTTCACCAGGCGTCTCACAGCATTTGCTACGCCCTTTTCCCCCAGGCTCTCCACACAGACACAAAAGGGTTACACACAAGCAACCTGCAGACACACACTCCACCGCTGGCACTTCTCACAACAGCATTAGCGCACAGACACACACAAAAAAGACAGTTGTTTGAAACACAGTAGCTGAAGCAGAGCACATCAAAAACAGACACTCCACTTTAACAAAGACTGCAGAAGAAGCACTGAGATGTTTAATTCTTTAACACCTAACACAAAATCTTTTACATACTGTAACTTTTTATCCGTTAACATGATGATTCCAGTAGATTCTGAAGGAGAAAAGCAGCTTTTCTCCTTCAAAATCTACTGGAATCATCGTGTTAACGGTTGAAAAATGACAGTAAATCAAAGAATATAAACACTGGAGCTCCGGTGTTAAAGGATTAAGAAGCACAGAAGGCGTCACACACACGACCTCCCTAATGTATCACTGCACATGTCAGCTCTGCTGTGACATCTGTGTAGAATTGCTTCTTTTTTCTTTGCAAAATAACACAAAACATTTATGAAATCCAGACAGAATGATGAAACAGGCTGTGAAAATTAGTGATTTCTCTTCTTGTGTTATTCCTGCTTTTTTAACTAATAGATTGTGATATAGAGCGTCTTCACAACCCAATTATCGTATTATATTTTAAAAATTGGAATGGCACTTGCCAATCCAATGCATTCTCACTCCCAATTTGTCACACGTGGTTCTGGCGTCACTTTCTGAGGTGTTGGGTGTCCCAAAACTCGTCATTCTATTATGTGTTGGCTGTTCCCATTAAATCAGGGGTCCCCAACCTCCAGGCTGTAAACCGGTATAAGTCTGAGGGCCGCTTGATACCAGGACACAATTAGGGACCCTTTACTGGAGCTGTGGATCCGACTGGATTCACAGATCAAAATCAATGATTCACGAGTCTTACGTTTTACTTTAATAGCTTGTTTTATCATGTTACCCCCTCCTGTTACCCTCTACTTTCTCTAAACTCCCCCTCTTTTACTTTTCTTTTGTGCCCTTAAACTCCCCCCAAACCTCCCTCTTCTTCTTTTCCGTCCGGTCCAACAGAGAAAAAAAAGTTACAAACATATTCAATATAAATAAAGTTTAGCATAAAATACAAAAATATTCAATAAACCCCTGTTGTGACAGTAAAATCTGTCCAACACAAGAGCTCTGAGCTTGTATTGGTTTGCTCAGCTGTTGGACAGGACAAGCTAAAAAAAGGAAAAGAAAACAGGGAGCTTCACCAACACGAACATTTGGTTACTTCTTGTGACAGTAGCGATGCTTTTTTGGCTTTCTTTCAGTTAATACATGTAAAATCCAACATTATTCTGCATTTCACAGCAAAAATACATCGTCCCCGGATAATATTTTAATACACTCTACTATATTTATAAAGATCGCGAATCTTGGATATCGCGTATATTGGTACACGAATTTTCAGGACCAGATCCGAGCACTCGTATACTTGTTACAGCCCAATTCATTACCGCGTCCTAAGGGTTAGGAACCCGTGATTTAATGGGAACAACCAGTACATCAAAAAAAATGACAAGTTTCAGGAGACCTAAAATGTCAAAAAGTGATGAAGAGGGCCCACATATGATGAGTTGGGATTGAGAATGTGTAGGCCAATCAGATATATCAAACTCAGATTATGTCTTCTGTGCAAAAATGAACCACATTTCTTTACACTCCTAATAACAACGTCAATATTTTCCTCCTCTCCATCTCTAGAGAAAAAACGTAACTTATGTTCTTTTTTTGGTAAATATCTTGTGTTAATGTTAATTTTTAAAAGTGGTTTGAAAGTGATAAACAAACATCTGTTTTAAGGGATCTGCAGAGTTCACATAACTGGAATAGTTTCAGTTGGTGCTTCACAGTCATAAACTCGGTGCTATCCTAGGTATGTTGTCGTTGGAATTGGGGTCATCTGGACCCCACAAGACAGCACACTGAACTTTTTTTTTCATAATGATTTTTGATTTTCACTGGTGTCTGTAGCAGACATGAAATCATGTCCACTTTTATTCAAATTTGTTATGGGATGGATAACTCGTCAATGTAAGGATAGGGTCACCTGGACCCTATAAGACAGCACTGGGTTAAGGTTGACACACAGGCACAGTCACTGAGGTTTGGTTAATACTACTCATCCAAGTCAAAGTGTGGTCCCACCTCCATCAAGCTATGTTCACACCAAATGCGATTCACATGGCGTCGAGTTTTCATGTTAGGTCAATGTACGGATGCGATTGGAGATCCTGTGCCGTGATGTGAGTGTCGTGCAACAGCAAGATTTAAGCGTTTTTAGTTAAAAAAATCTGAACTTTGGTGATAGCATCAGCAAATCAGGGATTCAGCTTTAGGCACAAGACATGTTTACTGATGCAATCAGTGGGTGGAGTCCAAATCTAACATGGTGGAGAATCTGATAGTTCTCCTCCTAAACTTTTTTATTTTTCTAATCAAGGAAATATTGTCCAATTATTGTCCTCTCCTCTGAGTCATTAAACTGGGTCACAGAGTGAAAGCAGTCTCTGAATGATCTCATTACCCTAGCACAGGGGTCTCCACATGTGGCTTTTTGACCCTTCATTGTGGCTCTCTGATTAATAAAGAATAAAAACACAACAATCATTAAGGCACACCAGACTATACAGCAGATTTTCTGTTTCTTAAGGATTTTAAGTGTGCCTAATGGTTAAAAAAATACAGTAAAAGTCATTTAATTAGCTCTGTTTTTATTTTAATTAGTGACATTTACAAATTTCAGACTAAGATGGACCACAAATAGTGAAATAAATAGATTTTTTTTGTTACTGTTGACACTGAGCTACCCAATACCACATTTGCTGCATTGAGGTGATGCTATGTGACACAGGGTGTCTTTTATTTTGAAAGGAAGTCATTCATTTAAAAGAATTAGCATTTTCACACCTATGTGCTGTTTTTATTTATGCCAAAACCAACAGTTTATTTATATATATGATAATAGCAGCATTAATGTTGAGGCAAATCAGTGTTTTCCATTTTCTAAAGTCAGACTTTGTGTCTCCTCCTGAGCTGTGGTCAGTAAGAAATCCACTTAAATGGCTCTTTAAGTGTCGAAGGTTCCAGACCCCTGCTCTAGCTAGAAATAGAGACGTGATTATTGATGCTTTTTGGTAGAGTTCTTCTTAAAATAAATACATTTAATCTATTAACATTATCTGTGTTTTTCATGTATTATAATTGAGATATACAGTCACTGCTCCATGAGGCTAAAAACTTTCAAACTCAAGCGCACAAGAGGCCAAAATCCAAAACACACCTTAGGTCGAACAGGATAGACATTTATTGAACACACTAAAACTAAATGTTTTAAACTTTTAAACCATAACTTTTTAACATAGTTATGAACTAAATATACAGCATTACCTGTGATAATGATAGTGTGAATGCTGTAAACTGAATTTGGCCCCTGAAGATTTTAGTACTGATAGCTGAAAATGCTGAAGCTAATAGCTAAAATATTAGCTAAATGCTGAATTAGCCTAAAAAACAAACAAACAAAAAACATAAGTTAGATTAAACAGCTAGCATGTAGCTGAAATAATATCTAAACTCCAAAAGAGTCTAAAAACAAAAAAGCCTTAATTAGCTAAAACAGCTAGCAACATTGTCCAATGATGCAAAAAAAAGACAATCTGAGCTGCACTCAGAGGGAATTTACAAATTTAAATATTGACTGAAAGCCGATTGGGGGCTGCTTAGGTTAGCTAAACTCCAAAACAGCCTTATAAATTTGACTAAATGCCAAAATAGTTCAAAAAGTTAGCAGAATGCATTTTTTTTACTTTAAAACTGTAACTTTTTAACATAATTATGAATAATAAAAAGGCAGGAATATTATTCCAGAATAAATCAATTTAAACCTTAAATAACTTTCAATATTTTAAATCTCTGTAAATATATATTTTGTCAAAATTAAGTTAGAAATAAGCGCAAGATAAGATCGGACCTTTAATAACGATAAAATAAAATGATCTGGAGGGGCGGATAGAATTAGCCGGAGGGCCGGATCTGGCCCCCGGGCCTGGACTTTGACACATACGCTCACACTAGCTTCTCCCACAAGTGTCTGGTGAACCAAGTTTGTGAACACGTCTTTGGACAAACATCGAGCAGGAAATTCACAGTCCAAATAGAGGCGAATCGCTTCCGCTGTGACCGCAGCTTTAGACTGCAGGAGGCAGACGTGGAGTCAGTTCTGCTGTACGGCATAAGTGTGAATTTACTTCATGTGTGTTTTACCTGATAAAGCATAAGCACGGACCAGAGGCTGTTTGTGACGTGAGAGGAGGAAAAATTAACACTGACCTAACATTGAAAGGAATGCTGGCTTTTAAAGGTTCCTTTAAACATTTACATATGTCATAGTTCAGACACTTACGAGACTCTGACGATCACACAAAGAAAATGTTCCCCCTTGACTCAGCAAAGATCCACACTCTATAAATCCTCGACTTTGATTCTGAAATGCGTTATTAAAAGGCCACTTTTTCCATTTTCGGTGCTGGGCCACTTACCAATGATGGCTTCCCACTTCCCATTGGCCTGTGTGACTTCGTAGGCACAGCGCATCTCACTGAAGGACACACCGCCGATGATGAAAACCATGACCCGTGGTCCGGTGCGGTACTCTCCAGGGGTCTTGTTCTTGTGCCAGTGTCCATACCGAGCACTGCCAGAGAGGACACACAAGAAGGATTTTTCCATAACGGTCCGTTTGGAGGGCTAAATGTAGGGGTAGGGTGAAGGGAAGGATTCAGATTCAGCCTTATATTACAAATGTTTCCTTGTCTTTACCTCCCAGGTATGGCCAGCAGTTGTTTGTGTGTGTCTGTATGTAAGTGTGTGTTTGCGTGTGTGTTTTTATGTAGATGTGTGGGTCTGTTCTATGTGTGTGCATGTATCTTTGCATGTGTTTCATTGTTGACTGTATATGAGTGAACTGGACATAGTGTGGAGTCACTCATAGAAAATGTCTAGAGGGAATACTCAGTCCAGTTCACACGTGCAGTGTATTGTTTGTATGTGTGTTGGGGTGCCCTCGTGTGTGTGAGTACCTGACGGCGGTGGTGCTGAACGATGCAGAGGAGCGAGTAGAGATGTAGGGATAGTGTTTGGTGTCCAGCTTATCATCAATAGCATCCTGCAGGAGAACAAAGCAGCAGAACCTCTGAAGAGTTTCACAGCAAGATTCTTTTGAACCATGAGGAAAAAAATACTTCCTAACAAGCCTCAAAAATCGGCTTCATAACTACACATTAGAGTAGAAACACACAACAAACCTCCATGATGTCTTTGACCAGCGGTGTCCAGCGGGACAGCTGATAGGTTTGCTCGCTCACACGCTCCTTCCTGTCCATCTTCTTCCCCCGACGGAGGGTCGACTAGAGAAGAAGAATGAGATGTTAGATCAAAATAAAGGATAATGCAGAAATTCATGTATATTTATTTTTATATTTGCAGTTTGAATTTGAGTTCAAAGCTTCAGTTGGCTCCAAATGCAGATGAAAGCAGATTATGGATCATGGGGGCTCACATCTGTGATGATGGGGACGCCCAGGTGAGCCATGTTGGTGATGATCTCACTGTCCTCTGGGGGGATCTGAGCGTGTTGGATCAGCTTGTTCAGGTTCTCCTCCGTGATGCCTGAACCGCAAACACACACCCCCACACACACACACACATACACACACAGGTCATGACTCAAATGCAAATGAGCATTTTAACTATTTGATTTCCTTTGATTTGCACAACAGTGTAGTGGTTGGCAGATCCTGGTTGAAATCCCAGCCGTGTCCTTTCTGTGTGGAGTTTGAATGTACAGTATGTGTGGTTTCCTACGGGCACTCCAGTCCAAAAACATCCTTCAGTACAGTAGGTTTATAAATTGTCTCTTGGGGTGTGAGTGTGTGGCCCTGTTTCAGACCGGGGATTAGTTTTATGCGTACTATCCCACCTTCACCTAACGTAGCTGGGATAGATCAGAGGTCTGCAACCTGTGGCTCCGGAGCCTCATCTGGCTCTTTTATCTCTTTAGTGTCGCTCTATAGCTTTAAAGGAAAATGCTAATGATTCAAATGAATAATCAATTTAAATTTGGCCGTTTCTATTTCAGTTTTTAATATGTCAAACCACAAAGGAAAGTGTAATTTACTGTCATAGAAATTCTGTAGAAATATTCTTTAAATGTATATTTTTTGTTGTAAAGTTTTTTAAATAAAAGTCTATAAAAGTCTTAAATTTTGGTAAATTACACTTAAATGATTTAAACAATGCAGTTTAAAACAATGATTTAGAATTATGTGTTTTGTGTCTCACATCTTTAAAAATGAGAATGAAAACCTCAGTTTCTTTTTAATCTTTAGATTTTTGTTTTAATAATTTGTTTCTACCTCAATTTTTCTTTTATTTGACAATAAAAGGAGAACAATGGATGCACCAAAACCCTAATGATAAAAAAACGTAATGATTTACTGTCTTACAATTTACTTTGAAGTTCTTCTGCTGCATCAGGAGAACCTTCATTGACACGTGGTGTATTTTATTTTGAAAGGAACTTGTGTGTGATGCTGCTGTCAAAAGCAAAAGAAATAGAAACTGGTGTAGAAACATGTAGACAATGTTGTAATTCAAAGCTGTTTTGCAATATTTAAAAGCTACTTTTCTAAAATAATCATTAATTGCCACAAAAACATTAATATTGTGTATTTTCTAAACAATAACGTGGGACTTTTCGGCTCTCACAGAAAATGGACCAAATGGTTCTTTTAGCGTTCAAGGTTGCAGACCCCTTGGATAGGCTCTAGCTACTCCACGATGCCAAAAGTGATTGAGTGGGTTCAGAAAATGGATGGATAGACTTTTTTGGAGTTTGTTGTCTTGCTCCTCTTTGGTGCAAAACCTGGGGCCCGTTTCAAGAAGCAGGTTTTGTTGAAACTCTGAGTTTGTGAACTCTGAGTTCAGGAAAACTCTGGAGTTTCCAGCTTCAGAAACGGAGGTAACTAAAACCCGTTTCAAGAAGCGGGTTAAGCTGAACTATGGCAACTGAGTCAGTGAACGTAACCTGGTCTGGAGCAGGTTTCCTTCAGGATGCTTAGAGTCTCTGCCCCTTTTTAAAGTGAAGGAGGTTCAAATATGAGTTCCTCATTAGCATTTAGAGAATATTCACATTATAGACATCACGTTTCCACCACGCAGAAACCAGAATATCATATCCATTCATAGAGGATCATGTAGAGAGGAGGCTGGATTAATCCAGAGGAAATGTTATTTATGTCGGGAGAAGATTTTGAGGACACGAGTCGACTGTCTGGTGTTTCCTAATTGATTTTTATTTGAGCGATATTGTTTTTCCAGGGATTCACTATTAATAATACCTAGTTTTCATTTCATCTTTTTAAACCCTTAAAAATGGCAATCTTTAAACCTTAAACATTGGAGATGTCTGTCTAACCATCCACTGTGCTGAAACAGATTTATCAAATGTTGGCACAGTGGTTAATAGAGCTGTCTTAATGCTAAGGCTGGGGATTTGCGTCCCGCCTATGGAGAAGTTTTATCATACACATTTTTTTCCAGTGAATATTATTTAATTCTTGAGGATTAAAATTAAATAGATACTTATTTTAACGTATTCCAGGCAGCTAGAGTGTTTCATTTTTGCGTACAGTGATATTCATGTGTGTGTGGGGTGGGGGGTTTACAAAAAAAGGTATTTACTCCAACTTAACCAATTACAGAGATTACTCGTTAATTATTGACAGATCAAAAACCATTCCCTACTTAACAAGTGACAATATGACATCATTTAGTTCTTATCCTGAATTGAAATGATTCAAATGTAGACGTATGAATTAACTCAGGCAGCCTTTTTCTCTCTGTTTTACTGCTGCAGCTGTGTTGATCTTTTTGTGGAAAATGTGCTCGTAGTCGGTATATGTTTGTAGGAACACATCAATTTCCGTCGCTGTAAAATATGAAGCCCTATTGGTGTTTGTTCCTGTTGCCATGGTGAATCGTAATGTCTTTGCTCCATTGATCAGCCTTTTTATGGTCGCAACGCTCAACCTGATTCTGAGTCCAACTACTCAGAGTTGATTGAACAAACTCTTTTCAGCTGTTCTGAAACCGATAACTCTGAGTTTGTGAACTCTGAGTCAGTCAACTTTGAGTGCAGGTTAGAACTCTGAATTTGTTAAACCTGCTTTTGAAACGGGCCCCTGTAGTTTAAAGCAATTAAGATGAGGAACACAACAAGCAAAAACACAACTCAGAGTCACATGTGTAGCTATTCTCTTGCTTTTGTGATGCTTTTCTTGAGTGCTGTGAAAATAGTTCATTTTCTTCAGATTAATAGTTTTTTTTTATGTTTTCATGAATAGTTATATTGTTTAGTTCTTCAGTTCTGGTCTCTGCTCCTTTGTCACACATCATTTGAGCTGTTTTCATTCACTACTTTACATCACAGTGAATTGAAGTCCATGTCCGTTCTTTTGCACTTTGGCAGATCAACCACAAAACCAGACAGAGCTACTTCATCCCTTTGCTTCTACTTCTTATGTTATCTTCAGTACGAGTTATTGTCTTTCCTTCTGTTCCTTTAGGTATTCTTCTTTCTATGTTCTGCTCATCATTCTGATGTTTTGGATTTTCAGTTTGCATTAATTTCTCTTTTCTGTGAGTCTGAGACCTCTGCTTCCACCGAACACAATAACAGCCATGTTTACATTTAATATGCTTGTCTGCTTTGAGAGTTCTTTCTTTAAGTTAATAATATAAAGCCTCTGTAGAAATCCTGCATTCCTTCATCTTAATACAAAAGTGAAGTTTTATGCTTATTTTGTCCCCGACTGCGTCGATCAGTTCTTCTTTCTTACTGTGCCTTTGAAGGAAAATTTGACCCCACCACATAATCAAAAACTCACCAAATGTGACAGTGAAACGGGAGAAACCAAAAATAAATGTATGGGGCCAAAATCTCTTATGGGGTTAAACCGGGGGTCGGCAACCTGCGGCTCCGGAGCCGCATGCAGCTCTTTAAGCACTGCCTTGCGGCTCATTGGCGCTTTTTCAAAAATGTAAAAAAATGATAAAAAATGCTGGAGGGAAATATATTTTTTGTTTTAATACGATTTCTGTAGGAGGACAAACATGACACAAACATCCTTTACGTTTTCCAGTTGTTGTGAGATGAGTGTAGATACTTCCACGCCGGCTGTGTCAGCGCACAAGCGCAGACCCTCAATGAAAAGTCAATGCAGACATGCGCACACCAGACTTCCTGCCCATGCGTCTGGAGCGCACGTGAGCGCACGTTGCTACGCGGGTTTTTAAGTCGGGTCGCGAGCTCCACGTACAAATCGGCCTGCATTGAGCGCGCTGAATCTTCAATCCGGTTCAAGATTTCCACGCACAGTCGCAGCAGCTCAGAGTTCTGACCGATCAAGGAGCCGGATTTGGGAGCTGCTTTTGGGGGCGGAGTCTGCTTCAAAGCACTGAAGTGCCAAACGTGATCACGAAGGAGAAATGAATCATTACGGTTTGTGTCCGGTCAGGTTAATATGACACCAAGATGAGATGAGTGCTAATGAACAGTAGTAGAAGAATAGAAGAAGAATCTCCTCCCGCCACTGCGTGCGTGACCGCGCTGCTCCGGTGTGGATACCACCTGCTGAGCGCGGCGATGTGCAGGTCTCATCCACCGGCCGCGTGCGGTGCGTGGCGAGGAGGAGACTCTCCTTCTATTTTTACTGTTCATTAGCGCTCATCTGCATCTACAACAGGGAGAACCAAAAGTAAAAGTGTTGAAAATCCCCCAAATCTTTCTGAAGACTTTTGTTTTCACAACTCTGTCCTTTTAAATGTCTGACTTATAAACCTGGGTAGCGAGCGCGTTCATCCTCCCTCCAGACTTGGAGGCCAGGAATTTTGGTGTGCTCGTGTTTATACTGACTCTTCATTGAAAGTGTTCACTTGATTGCGCGCCGACGCGGCCTGTGTGGAAGCACCTTAAAGGTGCACGTTCCATTCTTGTGGTTTTTTCAAATCCTCTAAATAAAAATGACATCAAAAATCGTATTTCTTTATTGCATTTCTTTAATTTCATCAAAGCAATGAAACAAACTGTAATTCATTCATATTGTAGTTATGGTCGCAGACACGCTGGGCTTGCTGTCGATCTGGCAGCGCAAGGAATTGTGGGTTACCCATTCTTTTGCCTGTCTGACTGGATTTGGATTTAAGTTTGGGTTTTCCTCAATGTGTTTTGTTGTCTGACTGTTGAACATTTGTTGGCATTTATGATTTTGTCCTGTTATGTTTGAATTCTTCCTGCACCTGGAGTGAGAATGAGGGAGAGACTGATCAGGACCCCCTCTCATTGAGGGATGTCAAAATAAAAGCTTGTATGTTCATTATGAGGTTATTCGGCTTTTGATAGCTAGTTTGCCGCTGCAATTCCTCTCAAACTTGTCATGAAACCAGAATTGAGGCTCACATGACGCGGGGACAACGCAGCAGGAGAAATAATCGTTTAATTACGGACGTGATTAATAGACACATTCTCCAAGAGTTGCCTTCTTTTTATGACTCATATAAGGCATTTCAATTTATGCGGCTCCAGACATATTTGTTTTTTATTGTATTGGTCCAAAGTGGCTCCTTCAACATTTTGGGTTGCCGACTCCTGGGTTAAACTATATATTTTTTTAATCCTCTAATGAAACCAAAGCACACCAAAGGAAGTTTTGAAATTATTATGGGATGCGCACATGACTGACAGTACCCTTGGCGACGTGAGAAAAAAGTGTTGAAATTAGAAATAGATTTTGTTCTGCATTATGATGGCGATACAGACATCGCCATGTCAGAGCCAAACACCAACGATTGGTCAGACTCGGTCTGAGTCACATTTCTATGGCAACTACTGTAGCCAATCAGGAGTGAGTTTGTTAGAAGTCCACACCACTTCCACTGAGGCCGGCTCGGGAGAATTTGTCAGTCAGATGTTGGATGTGGGGGCCAGCAGACACCACATGCTTTCACTGAGGGATCTGATTGGTCAGTTTATAACTTGAATAACTTATGATAAAGAAAAATTGTGCAAAAAATTAGAATTATCAAAAACTTTTTAAAAAGCTATCAGAGTAAAAATGGCTATTCTGACCAATTGAACGACAAAGAAATAACTTTTTATTTCTCTACAGAAGTCTTAAGGATTTTGGCATTTTGGAGCCAGAGGGTACTTGCTGCTTGGAGCACACACAAGGGTGTCAAACTCAGTCGCACAAGGGGCCAAAATCCAAAACACAAATTGGGTCGTGTGTCGAACAGGATAGACATTTATTGATCACTCTAAAACTAAATTTTTAAACTTAAAAAACGTAACCTTTTAACATAATTATGACCTAGATACGTAGCATTACCTGCAATAATGCTAGTGTGAATGCTGTAAGATGAATTTGGCCACTGAAGATTTTAGTGCTGATAGCTGAAGATGCTGAAATTGATAGCTAAAAACACTGAAGCTGATAGCTGAAAATGTTGAAGCTGATAGCCAGCTAAAATATTAGCTAAACTTTAAAATATCCTAAAAAAAAAACCTGAAAAAATCCTAAATTAGCCAAAACAGCTAACATGTAGCTGAAATATTAGATAAACTCCAAAATATCCTAAAAAATCTTAGTAAATGCCAAAATAGTCCAAATAGCTATCAGAATGCCAATTATTAAAACTTTATAACCGTAACTTTTTAACATAATCATGAATAATAAAAAGGCAGGAATATTGTTCCAGAATAAATCAACTTCAACCTTAAATAACTTTCAATATTTTACTCTCCATAGAAAGATTTTTGTCAAATTTATAATAGTTAGAAATAAGCGCAATATAACATCAGACCATTAATGACAATATAATAAAATGATCTGGAGGGCCGGATATAATTACCCGGAGGGCCGGATCTGGCCCCTGAGCCTTGACTTTACCACATGGATAGATACAGATACAGAGAACAAATTTGCCCCTCAGGCGTGTAATAATGACTGATGGGATTTTTAACATTCTTGTTAAAATGTATACAAACCAAGACTTCTTTTATCAGCAAAAACAGACAGAAAAAAAACAGCAACACAAGCCGGAGGGGTCAGCCTCACCGTTCTTGAGGAAGATGTAGAGCAGGATGATGCGGATCTTGTCGTATGTGCTGACGTTGGCATCCAGCAGGATGGGCACAATGGCCCTCATGGGGTCTTTGATCTTCTCGCCCTCAGCGTCTGTGCCCATGGCCAAATCCTGCAGCAGACAGGTCTCTTAGACACGCAAACTTTCACATTTGACAAATAAATGTCTCTCTAAATGTCAAATCATTGATTTAACATCAACAGCTAAATGTAACACAAGCAGGAGGAGCCTGCAGAAACCCCATTCTCAGCTAAATATTTTCCAGTATCGTTGTTGTTTTTTCTTCACCTGCTCTACGCGACACAGCTTGTCCACCGTTCCCTGATAGTGCTTCATGCAGTCCTCAGCCAGCTGCAGGTGGGTAGAGTACTAGAGGAGACAAACACATCATCAGCTTAAACGCACACACACACAGGGAGAGACAGCTGCATGCAGCCATGCACATACCTTGCTGAGCTCTTTTTGGTACTGAGGCATCTTCTTCAGCATCTGTGACAGATCCCTCATAGTGGTCTGTTGGAACACAGGAAGATGACATAATTATTCAATAACATCCTTTAAAATCAAATTACCTCTAATTTTTTTTTCTTAAAAAAATATTTTTGTGATTACAGTACAAACGTTTGTAGATGCGTAGTGCCTCATCTTGCTTTTGCCCTATCTTTGGCTTTGCGTTCAACATTTTCTCACAGCATTACGTTTGTGCCACCCCAAAGAGCCTGCTGATTGGTCTAGATTCTATCCAATCAGGTGTCTCTGCCTCGCATTGTGGTGCTGGGGGACCGAGGCAGACTTTGGACTTTCTATCGGTGCTGTCCGGTCAGAATTCTACAGTCTTCAACCATTCTGGCCCGATTCTCTTTGAGCAGAACTCAGAAGGAACAACAACGCTCAAATATACAACAGGGTTCTGGATTTATTCATGTTAGTATAGCGACCAGCTTCTTAAAAATGTCTGCGGCAGAAAAAGACGTCTTAGTGTTTAAAGAAAATAGCTCTCTGGTTAAACAAAAATACAAAGTTTAAAAAAGTAACTGCAAAGTAAAGTTTAAAAAAGTAAAATAACTTTTGCAAGCCCCCAAAGAACAGTAGCCATAGTGGTTCGATAGCCGAGAACTAAACATTCCAACAAATTCCAGTGTTTTAAGTGTGCGTCATGGTTCAAAAAAATACAATTAATTAGCTCAGTTTTAATTTAAAAAAGTTAGATTTATGAATTTCTGGTTAAGAGGCACGGCAAATGTTTAAAAATATATATATATTTTCAAGTGCTGACATTGCTCCATCAAGATGATCCTAGGTGACACAGGAAGTCTTTTATTTTGAAAGGAAGTCTTGTGAACTTGTGTTAAGTTATAGACTTTCATATTTGGGGGGAAAAAAAACTATTTTCTCTAAAAGTTTATTTAATTTATGCCAAAAAAATAATAGTTTGTTTCTATTTCTCTTACAAATAACAATAACATAAATACAAAGTCTTATTTTTCTAAAGGATGTGTGACTCCTTCTGGGTTGTGGTCAGTGAGAAATCGACCAAAATGGCTCTTTAAGTGTTAAAGTTTGCAGACCCCTGATCTAGAGACTAGAAAAAAAACAAAGGATCGTTCACTTTGTAACAATATCATTAAACCTATGTTTAGATTTTAGATAGTCATCTTTACTTTGAATGTTATTTGTTTTTATAAAGTTAGATTTGCAGAGACGAGCAACACACAGTGATCCCTGTTTGAGTAGATTGGCCTTGAGGTGGAGTGTCCACCCTGAGGCTGGAATTTGTTGGTTCAAGTCTTTAAAATGGGTCCAAACACTTTCCTGCTTGACACTTGGCATTAGGAGGTTGGATTGGGGGGTTAAACCAATGAGGTTAATATCAGTGGTCAGGGCTGACCATGGGTGTAGTGTCCTAATCCTGACTGGCTGTCCGGCTGGAGCAGCGTCGTCTGTGGCTGTAGAGACCAATGCGAGAGAGGCAGTCCCCCTCGCAGAGGTCGCAGCAGTGAAGGGTGTCTGGTGTGGTGGAGTGCTGGCGCTCCTGGCGGTTCTTTCTACTCGCTTGCTGTTCTGCTGCGGCGTCCATCAGCTTCTCTTTCCCTGCTTTCAGATGTTGAGTCAGGGTACTTCTCCATGCCGAGCGGTTGGCTGCAATGTTTTCCCAGGAATCGGCGTCGATGCCAGCAGCCTTCATGTCTCTTTTGATAACGTCTTTGTAGCGCAGCTTTGGACGTCCGGCACTCCTCTTCCCTAATTTCAGCTCATCGTACAGGATGTCTTTGGGGATTCTCCCATCCTCCATACGGTGGATGTGACCCAGCCAGCGAAGTCAACGATATACTAAAAGATACCACTAAAACTAAAAGATTGGTGGTCCTGCCAGAAAACATGGAAACATGGAAATCTAAAGCTGCCTCTAAATAGACTACAAGATCAGCTTAAACATTCATTATTGAGAGTAAACTCACTCAGATCTTGTTCACATGTTTTCTAGAAGTTCTTCTTTATCAGCTGACAGCAATAATTTACCAGTGAGAATCACATTCTTGTTTTTCCACCTCTGTTTGTACAATTGTAACACAGCAGTAAACAGACATCTATACAATTCCAATATGGAGAGTTTTGAGTACACAGCAAGCTAGCATGTCATCTCTGGTGATATATCTTGTTGGGTTCAACCACCAAGTGGTGACCACATGTCACTGTTCTCTCAGGGCATGGGTCAAACATAGAGAACAACTGATGGGACTTGAACTCAGACAAAAGCATTCATTAATAGTGTGTGTTTCTATGGCTGTGTGGTAAACAGTCTTCACCTTTTCCCCAGTGTTCATCCTCTTGCTGGAAGAGAAGTCCTTAAGCTGGCGCGTCACCTCCCTAAAGACAACACCCCCCAGAAGTGAGCAGCAGTGAGACACGGCAGACAGGGATTCTGCAGCATCAGAACGGAGGAAGAAAGTACTGAAATAATGCGACACAAAGAAACGGTACTCACTGGGACACCTCAGCTATGTGTTTGTGTCTCAGGCTCACCCACAGGTCATCGTCTTCATGCAGGAGAACCTCTTTAGTACGAGAGTCCCCAATGCCGCTGGTCTCATACCTTCAGGTTATAAATCAAACTCAGATATCAGGATTTGGACGTTGCGACTCTACAAAAACAGTTTCCCCTCTATAGCCCATACTTGTAGACGTCGTTTTCGATGGGCAGCAGGTCATAGCCCATGGCCTGGAAGGTGAGTTCATGCAGGACAGGCGACACGGGGTCAAAGGCCCGGTCCAGGATGATCAGCTGTGAGCGGGCTTTGTCTGGACCCTGAGGCAGCAATAATGAAGAAAGTTGTGCAGATCTTGCTGTGATAATATTGTCAGAGATGGTAAAGAAGACATAAGAAAGCACACCTCTCCCATGGTAGGGTCATCAGCCTTGTATGCATCCAGTTTATCTTGAACCAGCTGAGCCAGGGTGGCGTTGTCTTTGTACTCCCTGACAGAAAGAGAAGAAAAATGTAAGAATCAAAGATAGATTTGAAGAATGATGTAACAAACCAGAACCGTTTATTGAGATGTAATTCTTTCAGCAAACAATAAATTAAGCTTTCCTTGCAAGAGAATTTGGCCACAGAGAAAAAATATGGCGCTTGAAAAGTAACAGCCGGAAGTCTCTCCCCCTGCCGGACCCGGCTGCAAAAAAACATAATTTGCGCCCAAAATTATTGCCCAGAAATCCTCGACTGGTTCTCCCCGTTTTAAGCTTTTTAGCTTTTTTCTTGTTTCCTCTCATTTTTTTTTTTACCTTTTTTGCTGTTTTTTTCTCTGAGAAACTCTCTGTCACATAGAAAAAAACTGCATCTCGCCAGCTCTGATCAATTGATTCACAGGGGAAAAAAAACGGCTTTCACGAGACTCATCAGTGATCAGCTGATTCACTGAGAAAAAAACTGCATTTCGTTGCTTCTGATCAGCTGATTCACAGAGAAAAAAGGCATTTCGTCAGCAATCAGCTGATTTAAAGAGGGAAAAAACTGTATTTTGGGGCTCTTATCGGCTGATTCACACAGAAAAACAGCATTTCGCGGCTCTGATCAGCTGATCCACTGAGAAAAAAACGGCAGAAGTAATAGGGTGTAGTTATACAAATTAGAACACTTATTAATATTAACTTGACAGAAATAAAACAATGAACGTTCTCTGTCCTATTAGACATATGCAGTTTATACACATTTAAAAACTTAAAAGCTGATACTAAAGCTTTTTAAATATCATTCTTAAAAGGGTTTCCTAAAATTTAGGAAATTTTTGGCTAAAGTTGCGAAATTTCCACTTTCGGCTAGAGATTGTTTTTCTTGCGTTTGACCAGAGGCCCCTCACTTCTTGTAACAACGACTCTGTGGCGCCCTCTGCCACTCACCCTCGGTATCTGACAGCAGGGTACTCTTTCAGCGTGGCGCAGAGCGTGGCCAACTGCTCGGCCAGCCTCTCCATCACCGGGTTCTTCAGCTGGGTCTTATGAGGGCTGTAAAAACTGTGGAAAGCGTCTGGGTTGTCCAAAGAGTACACCTGCACACAAACACACACCACAATGCTTTTGCATGACTACTTGGTCTTTGTTTTATTTTCCAGTCTTCCTTCACCTCTTTCTATTTCTGTCTTTGCTTGCTTCACACCCCCCCATTTTCTCCTCTCATCTCTTCTCCTCCCCTGCATCCGTTAACTGCTGCCTCCTCCCATCCCATCTGTCAAAAGTCACATGACCACTCGTCTGTGCTGCAGAGGGGTTCAGGCAGCTGGCTAGTGGCTAAAGCCCGCCCCTTGAATCCCGGCTCCACCAATCAGATTTGCTTGGAGGCGGGGCAATGCCTGCAGCAGAAAATCACTGAGGTTGAATTAATCAAAGCTGACAGGAGTGGAGCAGAGCATTGTGGATCACACATCATTCTGCAGCCAAGAGAGAGTAAGGGGGAAAGTAAAACAGAAATACAAAACAAAATGGAACAAGAGGAGAGATCCAAAGTGCAGTGGAGGAACAACAGGAACTATAATTTAAAAAAGCAGGATGGAGGAGACATTTTAGAAATACAGCAGGCATCAGAAAGTGATGTTTTCTGGAGGAGTCTGGCTGCAGACTGAGGATAAATCAACACTTGAGTTTTTGTCCTTCTCCTCTCTGTTCCTCAAACAGCAAAAACGTGAGCTTAGCATTCCTGTCAGCATCCTCTGCAGTTCTCTCACACCACATCCCTCCATCCTGCAGCTGCTCCTTTCTGTTTTCCACAGACAGACCTATTTTTTTAGTCAGATCAATGACTAAAACAAAACCGATGATAAGCTAGGCTAATAACAACTTAGCCTACAGCAGCTGAAATTCAGAGAAAAGGCTTTTCAAGTTTTACCTCTTTAAGAAAACTTTACGTTAGATAATGAATGAATTTAAACTTTTAGTTACATTGAAAATAATATTAAAAATACTGCATACTGTTGTAAACATTAACTATAGAAGCATTACCATCCATTTTAAAATGTGAAGCAGGTTTCACCAAAAAAGACAAACCAGAAACTAAACAGTAATGTCTGCCTCCATAGGACTATCTTGGCTGACTCGTGTCTGCAGCATCACATGAGCATCATATGGCAAGCCAAAGGGGTCAATAATCGCCAGGAAAAGTGCAATAAAAAAACGGAATATTGGCCACGAAAAACGCTGCTTTTTACGCACGTTTTAAAAGAAGTACGTAAATGACGCCGTCTTGTGTTGTCCCAAAACAGGCGTAAAAAGCGACATTTTATTGCATACAAACCGCGCTTCGAAAGCGCCGTTTGTGCATGTCTTTTGGGAGTATGCGATGCATGGCCTGCTTTTGGGAGCCTCCTGATCCCTGAAGAACCAGAGCAGGAACGTGTAAATGTGCCACTTCTTCCGCAACTCTGCAATCATTTCTTAGATATTCTTGTAATTTTTTTTTTTTTTTTTTTTTAGAAATTCATAGACACAATTTGAATCAATAATTAAAATAAATGAGAACAGAAAAAAATGATGAAACATGATTTCACCTGAGACTCGTAGGGCAGGAATGCGATGTTGATCTCTGTCAGCGTCTTCACCACTTTGGAAGCACGACTTTTGACCACCTCGTTGAAGAGAGGGTCAGGGCATGCTGAGGACGATAAAATAATAACAATGATAAAAATAATAATGAATGTGATTTTTCTGGGCTTATCTAGAGGTCAAGCCTCTTACATTGTATATCATTTATTTATTCAAACCGCATTCATACTTGGTGATGGTAGCCACAGCTGCCAGTATGCACCTCTGGCCCCTCTGACCATCACCGGTACATTTATACACATTCACACACCAGTGGAGACACACTTGAGGCAAGGAGGGTGAAGTGTCTTGCCCAAGGACACAATGACGGTTGGCTGAAAGGAGCTGGCGGCTGGTTATCCTACACAAGTCAAAGGACCCTAGTTCTCAGTGTGATGGCTTTTCTACCCTACTCAAAGGCCCAAAGCGCTTTACAGTCACAGACCCATTCACCCATTCACGCCGAACACTGGCGCCAACCTTCCACCAGAGGCAATGTGGGGATCAGTGTCTAAAGACGCTTCGGCACATGGCAGGAATCAAACCCACAATCTTCCGATCAGGAGTCGACCGCCCTACCGCTGGACCACAGCCGCCCCACACACAAGTACAAAGGGATATTAAAGCTTAGTTAGAATTTGTCAAAGGCTTCAAACTTTGTTACTGAGAGGGGGAGATGAAATGAGAGTCAGACTTAAGTTCCACTTAAGTCTCACAAGTAAAACCTTGACTTTTGATTTGGGGCTTGCAATGTTCATTTACTTGATCTTATTTATAGCCCCAGTAAATAACCTGTACATAATATAGAATCATCATCTGCATTTGTGCCCCTTTAAGATGTTTAAAGTAGTTTAATGACGATTTGTGACATTGACATTATCATCTTAATATTTTAAGCTTTGGACTTGACTGGGGCAGCCATCAATCTTCTGATATGGAGATTGCTGGTTCAGTTCCTGTCCATGTGTCAAAGTGTTCTTGGGTAAGACACTAAACTCCACATTGTTCCTGGTTGGCACTAGTGTTCTGCAGTAGAGCCACTATTAGTGTGTGAATCTGTATGTTCATGTGTTAATGGGCCTGTGACTATAAAGTGTTTTGGACCTTCAAGGAAGGTAGTGAAGCGCTACTCAAGTCCACTCCACTATTTACATGTTGACCTGTAAATACTTGATACTCCAAACTTGCAAAAAGGGTCTTGGGAGCATCTTTATTTGTAGCTAAGCTTAAGATGAGGGTGGAAGGCAGCACTGACCGTATAAACTGAAGAGACATTTTTACTGTATATTTAAATGATTATCAGAGAAGTGATAAAACTGAAAATAGTAGAAATTGAAATTCCACAGCATATCCTTAAATTACTCACAGTCTGTGAAGAACACGTGGGCTGCCTTGTATTTGGATGAATGAGGGTCCTTGAAGTCTCCAACGAGGGTGTTGACAGACTAAAGAAAGACAGGTTGTTTAGCATCTTCATTAATGAACACAATTACAGAAAAAAAAACTCCACAAACAGTGGACCGCCTGACCTTCTCTGTAGGTGTAATCAGGTAAATGGCCTCCAGGCTGGGGAGAGGCTCCCGCCGTTTGTTGATATCCTCCACAACTGAATGAATGGACAAAGAAAGGTACCATATGTATGCAGACACGCACAAGGAAGCCAGGCTGCTCAGAGGAGACACATTTAGTCATGGTTACTTACTTGTAATCCCCTCCGTCATGATGTCTGTCATCTTGCAGCAGGAGGACAACATCCTCATGCTCAGCTGGTCCACGATCAGTGCCTAGCAACAGAAAACAAGGTACTTATAGAAACTCCACCTTTGTGACAATCAAGGAGATCTCATCTGTCCATCTATCAATTTGTGCACTAACTCACCAGTTAATCTACTTAAAGTAATACATTTTTCATGCATGAATCTACCTTTGCTTCCATCCATTCATCCATCTAGCTATCAATCTGTCGGTCTATCCATTTACACATCTACTAATACACTATCTGTGCAGGCTCACCTGTGTGTGTAGGTGCTTACACACCGGCCACACAGTCAAGCGGACACTTTCAATGAAAAGTCAATGTAAACATGCGCACACCAGAATTCCTGGTCTCTGCGCATGGAGCCCGCATAACTGTGCGTTGCTATGCCAGTTTTTAAGTCGGGTCTTGAGCTCTACGCATAAATCGAGCACGCATTGAGCGCGCGCTAAATGTTCAACCCGGTTAAAAGGTACACATCGGCCACGTCTGGTGCGTTCAAGAATGCACTCTAAGCGGGTTTATGAATGTGCGCTCAGCAGGTGGCATCCACACCGGAGCAGCGCTCTCAGAGGAGGAGAATCTTTATTTTACTTTTACTGTTTATCAGGACTCCTCCACCTCCTACAATAGGGAGAACCTTGGTGCAAAATGTCAAAACGCTGCAAATCCCCCAAATCTTGCTCCAGGCTTTTTTGTTTTCATAACTCTGTTCCTTTAATGCTTGTCTGGGTGTCATTTTAATCAAAACGGGCACAAACCGCAGTGATTCATTTCTTTCACTGGAGCTCATGACTACAAGCAGGAGGGTGATGTTAGGGTAAACCAAGCATTTCTCTTGGTCCAGAGCCAGAATAGCTGCAGACATTACACTAATACATCCACCTCATGCTACATCATTCAAAACTTCAAGAAAACTCAAGTTTTCTAAATAGAGTAAGAACTGGTATCTGGTATCTCAGAAACAGAACCCACACAGTTACTCCTGAGTCTGGTTTATGACTTTTCCAGAACACAAATGTGGATTTTAACATGAAGTCATGGAGTTTTTTTAAAGAAAGGATCTCGATGTAACATTAGTATTGATCTCAAGTTGGTATCGGTATCAGATCGATACCGGCTAACAGATATCGATATTTCCACTCTTGTATGTTGTCAGCAAAAAGTACCCAGCTGAGTTGCTGCCTCACCACTCTCAGCAGTCCTGTGAGATCTGACAGTGCGTGCATGGAGCCGGCATGTATTCTTCACCCTATTTCCACTCTATTTAAATGTGGAGTTGTTTTTTATAAGTTACTTTTTACCTGTTTTTATTGTTTTATTTACAGGCTAAGAAGTTACAAATTATTAACGTTTCTACCAGCTGTTGTTTTTTTTTATCGCTAAACATTTTTGATTTATCTGTATCATAGTTACTTGTTTCTTTTGGTTTGTTGATTGTTTTGCATTCTTCTTTTACTTTTTATTTAATTTCACTAAGTTTTTATATTAAAAAATTATTTTCCGTTTAACTGAAAATATTATCCTAATTCTGTTTAAATTTCTATTAAGTCATTAAAAAAAGGGGAACTTACAAAAAACATTCACAGCAAATAAAAACAAGTGAGATTTTCAGGTTCATGTTACATCCATCGCATTTACAAACTATATTGGTATTAGTATCGATATCGGCGATATTTACCGGTATCAGATCAATACGGGTATTTGTTAAAGGGCAGCAAATAATGCCAAAAGGAGTCTCAGCCATTTTGTGCTTTTCGTGCATTTGGGCTCACAATTTTGCCATTTTTAAAGAAAAATGAAACTTTAAATATTGCCAGACATATCAAGCAACTGTTTTCTTACCTTCCATTCTCCCTTCTTCTTCACCTTCTTGATCACATCATTCATAATCTCTGAAAAACGAAGAGAAAGTGATCCATAAGTCACATGAAGAGTTAACTATGTTCAGTTTATCCACAAAATACCTATAAAAATAGCAATGTCAGGGAACAAAAGTGTAGAAGTCACAACAGTCTACTTTGTTTTTGTCGTAATAATAGAATATTAGATGTCATTATCACAAGAACATGGATAAAAAGAGGAGTCAATAGTGTTTATCACAAAAAAACTTTGTTGTCATCAAGGGAAAATGGGCAAAAATAAAAAAAAATAAAAAAATAAGAAAAGTAGCATCTTTTGGAGATCTGTAAAGTCTATAATGTTGCAGCAGCAAACGACCTACCTTACTTTACTTTGGAATGTTTTATTGCGATAACAACATTGTTTTTCAGCTTCCAAAAAGATCAGCTATAAAGTCAAACAATTTTAAAGTAACAGTACAAGATATAAAATAGGATGTAAATTAAATAAAATTTGAAATTAAAAACCCAGGATTCAATGGCTAGTTTTTAAAAACAGAATTAATAAACTTGATTTGATTTAAGACAAAATTAGTTTCATTATTGAAATCACAAAAAGTGAAGACCCAAAAGAGTTGTATATTATTCTATGTAATTTTGTAAGGCACATGTCTCAAAGTCAAGGCCGGGAGCCGGATCTGGCCCACCGGGTAATAGCCAGCCCTCCAGATCATTTTATTTTATTGTTATTAATGGCTCAATGTTATCTTGCACTTATTTCAAATTTTTATAATTTTGACAAAATATTTTTTATGCAGAGTAAAATATTAAAAGTTATTTAAGGTTTGATTTATTCTGGAATAATATTCCTGACTTTTTATTATTCAAAATTATGTTAAAAAGTTATGTTTTAAAAGTTTTAATAATTGGCATTCTGCTAGCTATTTGGACTATTTTGGCATTTACTACAATTTTTTTCAAGCTATTTTGTAGTTTAGCTAATATTTCAGCTACATGCTAGCTGTTTTGGCTAAACTAGGCTTGTTTTTTGTTTTCTTTTTTTGTGTTTAGGCTTGGCATTTAGTTAATATTTTAGCTGGCTATCAGCTTCAGTGATTTCAGCTATCATCTTCCGCGCCCAAATTCAGTTTACAGCATTCACACTAGCATTATAGCAGGTAAAGGTATCTAGTTCATAATTATGTTAAAAAGTTACGGTTTTAAAAATGTAGTTTTAGTGTATTCAATAAATGTTTATCCTGTTCGGCCCGTGACCTACGCTGTGTTTTGGATTTTGGCGCCTTGTGTTATTGAGTTTGACACCACCTCCGTACGGGATTTTCTTGCTGTTTTCAACAACACACAAATATAAAAATGTCACTTTACAGAGCAGCTTAATGTGAGTTTCACAGTCACATGTGACTTGCTTGTCCTATGATACACTTCATTTATTCATGTACAATGAATAAATCTATATTTCACCGCACAGCGAGTGAAATATAGTCAGTTCCAACTCATGCGTAACAAAGACAGAATAAAAAGTAGGTGAGGTTACCAAAACACAAAAGTCCAGTCATATGATTTTTCACAGGGAACACTGAAAAGTACGAATACCTTTAAAACAACAACAAGGAGTGCAAACACTGCTGTCCCCTCCCAGCCAAGTGATGATAGAAAAATCCGACCCAGTGTCAGGAATGTTTGTACCACAGACTGTAATTGGCCTGATCAGACCTCTCACAATCTGCCTCAACACATTTAGGGTGAATCTCTGTTAAACAACATGCTGGATGACAGCAGGCTGATAATCTCCTCATTCCAGAGGCCACACACACACATGTGGATGGATTACTACAGATTACAGAAGGCTCATGCACCAGAGATTAGGGAGCATCCGTCAGTTAGGAAATGTATCCTTAACCTTTATACCATGTTCCGGGTGAATTCTCAATACTGACTGTATTGACTTAACAATAAACTTGAGGGCCCTGATACACAAATCAAATTAGGTATGAATTAGTAGGTAGAGAGCACAAAAAAAAGTAAAGAATCAGCTCACATCATTTAAGAGTCGACTCTTTCTACTTTCAGTTCAGGCCTCCACGCCATTAATTTCCGATAATGGACATCTCATCTGGCATCATTTCGTACTGATGCATTCTTCAATGCACTGCCAAAGGAAAATTGTCTGTTTCTTCAAATTCATTGTTGAATGTTTGACAGTTGTCTTTGGTGCAGCATCACATTTTAGGCTAATCTTTAATAATTATCACCAAAACTCCTCCACCTACTGCTAATTATTAAGAAAATTTACATTGTTTTCCTAATGAATATTAATATTTTGTTGTGATTTATTAGAATGATAAACATTGTATCCCTTAGTTTTGGAAAAGGTGGATATTTTGGAGATTTCTGAAATAAAGATTATGGTCCATAAAATGCATTTCAAAGGGTGAAAAACAATGGATTCCAAGGGCATTTTAGAAGTATTTCAAAGTTGAATACAGAAATTTAACAGCAACACAAAACAAAAATGTCCCAAAATGTTTGAGACAAAGTATTTCATGTCTCAATAAACAGAGAAACAAATATCTTGTTATCTGGAATTTTCTCTGACCTCCAGGGGGACAGAAGATTGTCAGTCAAACCAAGACAAACCTAAAGGCTTGTTTTTTTTGTCAGAGTTAGTGCTGTCAATGTGGAGGTGTGGTTGGAAGAGATAAAAATAAAAGTGGTTTCACTTTCATCCGCACAGAGGTGCATTGAGTTTTGACATCAGGGTACAGGAACAAAGCAGGACGTCCTTGTCTGGATTTCCCTTTTCCTCAGCTGCAGCTGGTGTTTCCTCCTGCTCTCTGACAATAGCAAGTCACATTCCAGCATAAGCTTTTTCGTAAAACAATTACATTTTTAGACTTATGTATCAGACCACAAATGGTGCGAAGAGGCTAAAACTGAAAAAACAAATAGCTATAATTTCCAAGAGATGGAAATTAAGTAATTTAAGTTTTTAATCAAATCATTACTATTTGTGACAGTTTGACATCAGAGGGAAAACAGAGCTTCAGCTGTGTTGCTTTATGATCTCTATATTGTTATGGAAGGAGCAGGAAGTTGTTTTCCAGTCTATCAGTTGTGTACACTTGCATCTTACTGTTTGTAAACTCCGTTTACAAACCGGTTTGTAAGGGACTTGAATTATTTGGTAAGTGTAGAACTTGACAGACTCAAGGAGGAAAAAAAATACTTATGCAAATATGTGTGTTTACTCTATGGAAGCAGACGCTTAAATGTCATGAAAGATTAAAAATAATATTTGATGTTTTGAACATGTTCTTATGGTATTTTTCCAATCATAGAGGACATATTTAAAAAAAATTAAGCTCAAAGTTCAGTTTCGGAGTATTTCTTTATCTAAATTGCTGAGAATCAGAGGCAGACGAAAACAATTCTGTTTGAAAAAGAGCTTATTTATGACAGAAAGCTCTCAGCAACGTTTGGGGAAACGAGGAACGGGGCTGGTCCACACCAACAGTTCCGCCCACAACTCAGACGGGAATTTCTAATGAACTCCTGTCTCTCTGAACAAACTATGTCCTAGAAAAAAGCTTTTTTCTTTTTAATTTAGAAATCGGCACAATTAAACTTGAAAGATCACTGAGAACACTTTTACAACAGATCCGAATATAATAGGATTGGGACTTAAATGAAGAGATGTTTTTGTTTTTTTTATATATATAAAAAAAAGGTTTGCACCTTAAACTATGTTCACACCAACATGCCTTCAATGAAAAGTCAGTGCACGTATGTGCACGTTTCTGGGTTCTACGTTCAATAACTATCCCAAGCAAGTTTTTATGACCGTTTTTGGGCTCTATGTCCAAAATGTATGGTTATTGAATGTGTGTTACTAGTTAAACCAGGTCAAACTTTGACCAATCAAGTACTTGGACTTGGTAGTGATGTATGCCATTAAGGGATCACAGATTATCCGTGATCCGTTACACCCCTACTATCCATCCATGTTCTTCCACTCATGCAGGACAGGGTCATCGGGGCAGCAGTCTAAGCAAAGATGCCTGGACATCCCTCTCCCCGGTCACTTCCTCCAGCTCCTCTGAGGGGACCCTGAGGCGTTCCCAGGCCAGTCAAGAGATGTAGTCTCTCCATCGTGTCCTGGGTCTTCCCTGGGGCCCAGTAGGACATGCCCGGAACATTCCAAAAGCCAAGTTCTATGACCAGGGTTTGGGCAGCTGAGGCATTCGCCTTTGACAGCCACCCAAACCACATTAGTAATGTATACATTTGGTTTATCTGAGGAACACAGGGACAGAGACAGCTCAGGCAATATCTGCGTTTAGTTTCTCAAAAAAGAAGGCCGCTCTCCTGACATGATGGAAATCCATATCTGCTACTGCAAGGAGAGGAGCAATGACACAAACCGTTTCATGGAAAAATAGATTTGCTACTTTGACATTTCTTTCATAAACCATAGGTGGTAGATGGTGGTAGGACACGTGTTAATAAACAGCAGAAACAGACAAAGAAGAAGATGCCCTCTCCTACTGGTCTGGTGTGAACGCCACGTTTTCTAAATCACACATCAAATTCCTGCTGTAAATAGTTTTATATAAAAGACGGACATTTCTCATTCCTCTATTCTCATAAATGTCCCAAAGTCTTCCTCATTCTCAAAACTGATGAGTGAGGATCTAAAGGACATCAAGAGGAAGCAGTTCTGTGGATTTTTCCTCTCTGACCTCCTGACAGAGAGCAACAATACAAGAACACAGTGGACAGACTGAAGGGAAGGGAGCTGAACAAACACCATGGAACAGCTGTGTCAACACACACACGCACATGCATTATGCTGCTTAGCTAACATTTCTCATTTCCAGTTGAACAGGATCCCACATAGGGACAAAAAGAAAAGAAAGAAAGAAGTAAATAACCTCCAGTAAATAACCTCCAGCTTTAGCTGTTTTTTCCAGAGGACTCTCCATGTCCAGATTACAGCTTCCTGGATGTTAACGTAATGTTTGTTTTACTGATACCAAAGGAGAGTGGACAGTTCACCCATTATTTCAGGCCATCTTCCACACTGGGTGGCTTTCACCTCCAAGTACAAGTACCCCTTTTTTCATAGCACCTCAGAAGATCTGACTCTCCACAGAGGAAGGCAAAAGTCGCACACTGAAACACAAACACGCTACAGCTCCATGATGGAGCAGACTTGCTCTTATTTTGAAAATTCTCATGACTAAAATCACAAGTTCAGGTTCAAGATGACAAGAAAAATTAGTAAAAACAAAATTACTTTTGATGTTTGAACAGCTTACTGGTAATTAAAACAAATAAAATGTGTAACAAGATATAGTACAAAAATGTGGCTTTACATAAATTACTTTAAATAACCAAAAGGGAAAAAATATACTGCTAACAAAAATTAAAGCTGTGGAGGGCTAGTCCATTTTTTACAAAACTTAATTTCTGCAACTCAAAATGCTTTTTAGTATCTTGTGTGGCCCCCACCAGCTTGTATGCATGCTTGACAACGTGGCGGTGTAGGTAGCAGATGTACTCGGCCTGTCAGATGGGCTCGGGGGCTTGCGACTAGTGATGACGTCACACAACTAACAAACAAGTTGGCTAATTTGCTGTTTTTCTGTACTGAAACTGATGTTTACAATACAGTTTATTTTTTAAAAAAGAAAGGAAAAAGGTGTTGAGATCTGATTGGGCTATTATTTATTATTTTGGCATTGACAGCACCTTCACTAACGTCTGCTCTCCTCAGTGTTTGTGTAACGGAGCAGAAACAACAAGCTAGCATGCTCCTCGCTAGCACCCACTTTAGCTCAAACTTCATGCATTCCAGCCTGATTTCTCTCTATTAAAATAACGATCATTATCCTGTGATGATTCCTCTTGATCGGATTATTTTGTTGTCAAGGTTTTTGCGGCTGATTGCAAATATTCCTTCTCCTTTTGTGTTTCTAAACGTATTAACGTAGAATCTGTGCATTGTTATGGCGTAAGTGTGTCATTCCCCGTGTCACGTGACAGTGGTCTAATGGTCTGGACCAATCACAATCTTACACGTCATCTATGCACAAGCTCCCGAGCCGATCTGACAGGCCGAGCACATGCCTGCATACTCTTGACACGTGAGGCCGGGCATTGTTGTGTATTAGGAGGAAACCAGGACCTACTGCACCAGCGTAGGGTCTGACAATGGGTTCAAGGATTTCATCTGGATACCTTATGGCAGTCAGAGCACCATTTCCTAGGCAGTAGAGGTCTGTGCGTCCCTCCATGGATATGCCTCCCCAGACCATCACTGACCCACCACCAAACCTGTCATGTTGAACCACGTTGCAGGCAGCATAACGTTCTCCTAGTCTTCTCCAGACTCTTTCACGTCTATCACAGGTGCTCAGGGTGAACCTGCTCTCGTCTGTGAAAAGTACAGGGCGCCAGTGGCGGACTTGTCAATTCTGGTGTTCTTGAGCAAATGCCAGTGGAGCTCCACGGTGCTGGGCAGTGAGCACAGGGCCCACTACAGGACGTGGGGCCCTCAGGCCACCTTCATGAAGTCTGTTCCTGATTGTTTGGGTAGAGACATTCACACCAGTGGCCCTCTGGAGGTCATTCTGTAGGGCACGAGCAGTGCTCAGCCTGTTCCGCCTTGCACAAAGGAGCAGGTATGGGTCCTGCTGAGGGGTTGAGGACCTTCTACGGCCCTGTCCAGCTCTCCCAGAATAACCACCAGTCTCCTGAAATCTCCTCCATGTTCTGGAGATTGTGCTGGGAGACACATTAAACCTTCTTGCTGCAGCACGTGTGGATGTGCCATCCTGGAGAAGTTGGACAACCTGTTCAACTTCTGTAGGGTTAAGGAATCGCCTCATACTGCCAGTAGAGATAATTATCAAGCCAAAATCAGCACGAGTGGAAAACCAGCCAAAAAAGATCAAGAGGGAGAAACTTGAAATGACCTCCACATGTAACACCAGTCCTGTTTGGAGGGTTTTCTAATTGTTGCCACTGAAGTGCTCCTGTTGTTAATTCCATGATCACCAATACAGCTAAAATTGATTAACGAGGCCCTCAGCTGGTTAATCAACCAGAAAATTATCAGACAGATTTAATTCAATTCACGCCAAGCCCAATAAAAAGAGTGTTCCTTTAATTTTTGTGAGTAGTATATATTTCTGAATGGACCAAAGAGAAAGGATTAAAGTAAGAGGTGCTTATTTCAAATAATTTCAATTAATTCAAGAAAATCAAGAATAAACAGCAAGCTAGAGGCAGTAGATCTTCAGGGATTTGTTTTTACATTTGGATACAAAATATGATTTCATTAAGTCGACAAATATATAAATACAGTCATGTACAAACCTTATGAATACAAAAATATAATTTCACTATTGTTTGTTTGTGTGTGTTTGTCATGGATTAATGTGTATTGTTCTTTTTGTCAATTTCCTTTCCCAGGTTTTACTTTCACTGGGCCTTCTTGTCAGATTAGCAATGTAAATGAGAATCTGCTCTCAATTGATCCTCCTGGTAAAAGTAAAGGTTACATTTTAAAAAAAAGTCTTAACTAGTACTATAAACTTCAACGTAGAACATAAAGGCTTACTAGTACTATTAACTGTAATACACCACAATTAGTCTTCTTTCGTTGAAACCCTCCCATCTGCTGGATAACTTCTGTAGATCTGTGTCATTGAGTCAAAGCAGAACAGATTGGGCCAGATTTTACTTAGACTACGGTCACAAATCCCAAAATGTCAAAGCAACCTATATGCAATTTTTACAGCAAATTCGGCAAATGGCTACATGGTGGCATTTGTAATCGGGCGGTGGCAGTAACATTTGTACACACTGAGCAGTAGCTGTGGAGGTTTTAAGAAAAAGTTCAAATTAAATGGTGACCGAATGATTTTTTGACATTGATCAGTGGCTGCACAGAAATTTTTGGAGGCAGTCCAGTGACACGTGTGTGGCAGTCCAGTAACAACATAATAATTGACAGATAGGAGGGTCTCCAAAGTTCCAAAATCATCTGATGATTGGGCAATTTAATTGAAATCATCAGCTATGTGACAAGAGTTTTTCTAAACAAAACTGAAAATTAAAAAAAAGGTAAATGGTAAAAGGAGAATACATAATGAGTATAAATATATATATATATATATATATATACATATATAGTACTTGCATAGCACTTTTCTGTCTTCCTTAAAGACCCAAAGCGCTTGTTAGTCTCAGTCACTCAGTCAACAAGGACAAGGCGGGAATCGAACCTACAATATTACAATCAGAGGTCCGACGCCCAACCACTGCACCCCGGTCACCCTTAGGTATCACTGTTTTGGCCCTGTGATGGACTGGCAAACCAGTCTTTGCCCTGCTGTAGCTGGGATGGGTCCCAGCAAACCACATGACCCCGAGGGGGATCAGGTGGGTCTGATGGATGGATGGGTTTGTAAACTCAATAAAATAAAAAATGAATTTATATGAATCCACTTGATTTTAGAACTGGGTACTGACCCCCATGTGAGGAATTGTAAGATTTGTTTTTTTTTTAATTTATTGTCAGTTATGTTACAGTTTGGTCAAACTCTGTTCTGTATTGTCCTTATGTCAGTCATGTCACTTTTGAAGCTTGTCATGATGCACAGCTGACTTCTTTTAGTTAATTGTCCTCAGTCTATCAAAGTGTCAGGTTTTCAGTTTTTCCTTTTCAGATTATCTGTTTTATCACATTTTTGTTTTCTATGAGTTTAAGTTTATTAAATGTTGTTTACATTTCTGCCCTAAAGCCATGTCTCCTGTATTTTGGGTCCTACAACATCAGCTCCTCCCCATCTATGCACTAATTTTATAAACAACTAAAAAGAATGACCAATACAAAAGTCACCCAAAGAGATATTCTCAAGTAATTAGAACATTTTCTTCCCTTTTGCTCTAAACAAAAATGCACTGGTTATATGCACACAAGGACTGATCTATCTATGGTAAAATAAACAGAACCTAAACAGTCAATGCTCAGTAGTATATGGGCACAACCTCATTTCTCAAAAGCAACAAGCACAGGTCCAGACTTCTTTATAGAACTGGAAACAGAGTGTAGAAAACTGGACACTTTTCAGGGCATTTATGATAGCATCTCATTGAGTTGCAATAAACTGCAGATTCCACTTGAGGATTCATCTAAAAATTTGGGAGTGTTTTTAATTTCTGTGGCAGTAATACAAATACACATAAAAAAGGGTTTTGAATCAAGAATTTTTACCTAAATATTTACACCATGAAAATGTTACATCATGAAGGCTAAAAATGGATCTTCATAAACTGCTTTTTTTGGAAAATAAAAGAGCTTGCAGAAGTCAAGACAAGGTCAACCAGTTCATGTTTGTAATTAATATCACTCTCCTTAGAAAAGTGGAGATCTCAGTCTCCCTAAGATGTGGATTATTGGGATGAAACACAGTCTGAACTACGGCTCCAGACTGCAGAGCGCCACTAGGGTCAAACGACAACATCTCCCATGCAGAAAGCAGAGACAATCTGGCTGCCACTTTACAAGAAAAATGGTCATATATGTCTGAAAAGATTTAGTTGGATGTTGGACGTCAGAGAATACACATTTGAAGGAACTCTGCACGTATCAACAACCTTGCTAGAGGCTGAGCTTCAGCTCACATAAACATTAAAACAAAAAAAAGCCATCAGCGATGGATGAAGCAGAATAACAAATGGCTCTGAAACCACAGCCGATGAGTGTGCATGAAGGGGAGGATGGAGAGAGCAGTCACATGATGGGGAGGCAGAGGACTAGCACCAGCTCTGACACAGCACTCCTCTTCTGTGAAAGAAGGGCAGAATTCAGCACGAGTAACCGGAGAATCCCAGGCTCTGTTGCCATGACGATGTGGTATTTCAGCGTGGCTTTATGTGGAAGCAGCAAACATGGGGTTTGTTGTGTTTGGCAGCGATGCGGCCTCTGCGTCAGAGTCTGGAGGCAGGCCATGCACTGCCAGTGATGTTTCCAAGGTCAGAGGGAGATGGCTGTTAAAGTCTCCCTCAGAAGAGAATCCATTTTTTAGAGTTTTTAACATCTACGTGTGGCATTTTTGTTATGAAAGAGAACAAATGTAATAAGAAATAATTTCGTTTTTGCATTTTCGAGTATTTCTAATTTAAACTGCTGTCAATCAAACTGTTACAGACAGACTCAGTTTGAATTAATTAACTTTCTTTTCGTCACAACAGCAGCAGTTCAGGTCAGCTTCAAAAGCCACGCCCCCTCAGCGGAGATGTTGGAAACAGAGGCTTCAGATCAACATGATTTTGACTCAAAACTTCAAAATCATAATTAATACACTACTGGGGCCGTTTTTTTGTTTGCTTGTTTCATTAAAAAATTGTCATAGGGGGACTTTAAAGCACACACCTCTCTCATTGAAGAACCGCGATGTGATCTTTTTTACAGGAACTGGAGGAAGACGAAAAAACGTTTTTGACCTATAAGACTGAAAGTGATCCATAACAGTGTTTGACATACAGGAAAGAAGCTATGGAAATGCACAATACCTTATAGGTACAAATCGGACCAGCTGTGGAGAAGTAATTGTAATTTAAATGTCAAATTAACAAACTTTTGTTTTAATGAACTTAAAACTGTAAAATACCTTTCATAAAACACGCCAAATTTAACACTGACCAATAGTTTTTTTAGACAGCTTTTTAAAATATGTACTGGGTAAGTCAGCGTTTCAATCAGGTATTTGTATTAAAAAATATCTATAATTAAAGCTGCAAGTGGCGTTGTATGGCCCAAAAGCGTTACCTTCCCCCTCCCTCGTCACCCCCTTTTTGCCTTGCCCTCACTGGCTTAGTGGATGCTATACACACCCCTCACTCTCCCTGTCTGCCCCTGCCATCCTGGTCCGCGCTGCATTTGACAGATTCATTAAAAACAATATATTTTTTTTTTCTGGTGGCTTTATCTCCATAGCAACCATGTTGCTTTTTGGTCCCCTAGAGGTGACGAACAGGCCCATGTCATTTTTAAAAGGATTGTCGAAAGTAAACTTTTTGATTTCCTTGGCAACGGAGGATTTTTTTATTACTCACTCCTACATTCCTGTTATGTTGATATGCTTTATCATTGTGCTCAGTTTGAGCCAACAATTCATGCATTAAATGTTCACAATATTTACGTAAAAAATGAGTGACCAAGAGATGAATGTTACTTTTGAGAGCTCACCACTCTAACGCCCTTGAAAATATTACTTTTAATTTACATTTTTTTTCTAAAGTAACTTGCTAATGATGCCTGAGGTGAGGCAACAGATCAAAATCCCTACGAGGAGTTTACATTTGTAACTGGAACTAAAGGTGTTTTTAATTCAAGATGGCGCCCTCTTCCAAAAGGTCAAAGGTCGACAAAAGTAAAGCTGTGGTTGTAGACTTAATCTGGTGGTATGTGTGTGAAATTTAATGAAATGTTTTTTTTTTACCCATATTATGAGAAAATTGGCAAATTTCACAATTTGACACAAAATGGCCTCCAATCCATAGGTTGTGTGGCCATCCCATAATAATTTCAAAACTTCCTCTGGATATCACCAACCCATGTTTCGGTTTCGTTAGGAAGTTCTGAAATATTTTATCGAGTCCAACAAGAGATTTTGGCCACATTCATTTTTGGTGATGTTTTTTTGGTTTCATTTATTTATTTATTAATGATACTAGTAATTAAAAATAACAATACATACGTTTACTGTAAATATGAGAGAATTCTTTCAGAGAATAACAAGCTCTCTACTGTTACTTGAAAACTTGATTTGCGATGTGCAGGGATGACTTCTAGATTAATATTGGAGTGATTGTCACCAGACGTTGGGCCTGCTGTGAGAGCAAAGGATTTTGAGATATCACCTGTCTAGGTGAATTTGAGTTTTGGGTGTGGGTTTTTGTCTATGTGTTTTGGTTTTCTGGCTGTTTTGTCTCAGGAATGAGTGAACCAAAGAACAAGTCTTCAGTATCAACATTTATTTTTTTTAGGATTTTTTTCATCTAAAATTCCTAATTTTTCACCAATTTTCAAGCTTGTTTTTAGGATCATCCTATGTATTTATTTTGCATCGTGTTACATAAACCACAGTTAAAAATTAAAAAATCTACTCTAATTTGTGATGTGTCATCATATTTTGAACAATTTTTTTGAGAGAAATACTTTTTATTGCATATATTATATCAGGTAAAAACTACCTGTCAAAAGTGATGGTGTAACTGTTTATAGAGCAAGTGTTCTAGCCGGTACAGGCTGGATTTGAGTGAAGGTTGGGGTCCTGCATGCAGAAGGCCATATTACCAAAAATGTGAGCTTTAGAACCCATTTTAATCATAAATACAAGAACAAGAACTAACAGATTCTAATTTTCATAATAGCGACCATTGAGTAAAACTAGTATCTGCACAAATTTGCTAGGAGCAAATAAATAAATAACTAAAAAATGATGATGTCATTGCAACCTTATAGTGAGACTCATGGAATGTAGTTGAAGTCCAAGTGCAAAGCATCTGCACGTTTTCATCAACATGGCTTCAGGAGGCATCTCATGAACGGAGCACAGAAGCATCATCCAAACCGTTCCGGTGGGTGGTCTTGTGCCCCCTCCCAACACATCCTCTGCAAAAACTCACAGACCTAACACTCTTGCAGCACCACAGAAAAAGCACGTCTGCAGCCTCTCTGATTGTCACTGCAGCTGGAGCTCGGATGCATGGTGGGGGGGTTGTGGCCCATCCCCCCACTGGGCTGCATCTACTGCAGGGTCTGTCTGTACATCTCTCGCCCCACCTCCACCAAAACCCTCACCTCACCTCAGAAGGCAGGTGCGGCAGCGTTCACTCTGCCTTCACTTTTGCACTCTGGCTTATGTAAGTGTTAATAGGAAAGACGCCTGATGGCAGAGTATCTGTCCAGATTCAGTTTTCTTGTCACGTGATGCAGAGCATGCATCTCTCAGCATCTTTCAGTGACAACATAAAGCCAGACAGTAAGACTTTACCTTGATGCTATATTTAACTCCAAAATTATCTTGATTTAGCATCAACATGAAAGCAAAAACATTTTTTTCATAGCTGTCTGGAGATAAATTAAGCAGAAGACATTTGATCCATGATGTTTTCATGAGTTCAGTTGGTTCTGGATTTGAGCTCCAGTTTACACCAAGGCACTCTGTCTTTGGTGGCTGGCTGAGTGGGGACTCAAACGTTGCAGCAGGCCCGCACAGGTCCCACCAGTCCTGTTAGCTGGAATCCATTAGACACGGACAGAGCCGCGCGCGTTTGTGATTGTAGGAGAGCGCATCAACCTGAGGCCTGCAGGAGCAGAGAGGAGCCTTCGCAGGTGACACGACACACCTGAGAGCTGAACCCTCTGACTCTCGTGCTGACTGATGACACGAACATCCCCGACACGCGCACGCGGCTGACCCAGCGGAAGCCAATCGGGCTGCGGCTGCGCATCCTTGTGGAAGCGCACCATCCAGCCGCATCAGCAGCGGCGGGGATCCGTGCAGCCTCAGCAACAGAGATAATGCGGAATTCGAGTCGCAACTTTATCGACTTCTTTACGTGCGCCATTTGCTCCAAATGGAGCAAACAGAGGTTTTACGCGCTCCATCCGCGGGGTGAGGCCCTGCTGACGCAGTGGGGGCCGCGGATGAAGCTTGAAACGACACGTTCACTCATTGTATGTGAACTGAGCCACCTCGGCGGTGTGATGATGACGTCCGTCATATTTATGATGGAGCTCATATCCTTCGTTTTAGGTTTGCCTGTGGGCCCTCCTCTGGCTCAGCCGGGATAATATCACCGCCCTTTAGCTGCGCCGCAACCTTCATCTAAAACTGTGCGTCCACAACGGAGACGCCGCCTTCATATTCGTCCTCGTCAGCCCAACCACAACGCCCCGCTTGATAAAACACACAATTACGCACACTCCTCTGCCGCACCTCACCCACAGCTGTTAATAAACAACAATGAGGCACTCTTACTTTCTCCGACCACCGCCTTTAATCCGATAGGAGCCATGATGCTGCTGAGCTCTGGAGTGATGATCACCCTCTGCCTCCCCCCTCCTCTCTGCTCCGCTCGCTGCAGCGGAGGAGCCTCTGCTTCTTTTTTTTTTTTTGCGTCACCGCGTATCCTTCCGCATCTTCCCTGTTGGTGCTGCGGCTGCGCCGCGCAGTTCAGGCATCTCCCTCCACCTGAGAAAAGGAGGAGTGTTTATTAGAGTCAATCCTGTAAACACAAGAAGGCCTTCCTTAATCAGGATCACTGACATCTCCATCACAATCACTATTATCTTCAACACCAGGGGAGTCAAACTCAATCACACACATGGGGCCAAAATCCAAAACACACTGTAAGTCCGAACATGATTACTGAACATTCTAAAACAGAATTTTAAAAACCGTAACTTTTTAAACATAATTATGAACTACATATATAGTATTACTTGCGATAATGCTAGTGTGAATGCTGTAAGCTGAATTTGGCAGCTGAAGAAACTAGTCATGATAGCTGAAGATGCTGAAACTGATAGTTAAAAACTCTGAAGTGGATAGCCAGCTAAAATATTAGCTGAAATTAGCCCAAAAAACTAAAAAAACAAACAAACAAAAAAACTTAGGTGAGTCAAAACAGCTAGCATGTAACTGAAAAAATAGCTAAACTTTAAAATAGCCTAAAAAACTAAAAAAAAACAAAACCCTAAATTAGCGAAAACGGCTAGCATTCAGATAAAATATTATCTAAACACCAAAACAGCCCCCCAAAAAACTAAAAAGCCTAAATTAGCTAAAACAGTATGTCGCTGAAATAACTGAATAATTAAAAAGGCAGTATTATTATTCCAGAATAAATCAACTTAAGCTTTAAATAACTTTCAATATTTTACCCTCTATAAAAATACATTTTGTCAAAAACATACGTTAGAAATAAGCACAAGATAACATCGGATCATTAATAACAATAAAATAACATGATCTGGAGGGCCAGACTCCTGATTGATTGATAGGTTAGTTTCTGATCGGAAGATTCTCTTCTCGACGTCACCTTCCCAGAGCCTAAGTGTTAAAGGACTATGGGCTAATTCGTGCAAAATTTTAATCACAAATCAATCTTTATTGGCATTCCTAAGTTTTCTACTTATTTAAACAAGTGTTTATGACATATAGATTGTTTGGAAAACAGTAAGAAGTGAATCACGTTAATAGTTGTTTTAATCAGCTTATATTCATCTCATCACATTTCAATGAGTTGCTGTGTGTCATCATTGTGGGGTTAAGGCAGAGTTTGTAAGAGAGTTCTGTTAAAGGGGCCATACCATGATTTTCTTAAGCCTTTCAGAGTGAACTATAGCCATATATATGATCATATATTACACTTGGAACACAAAAAACAAAATATTTATGAAATGTTAGTTATTTTTCATTAGTTTTTTTCCTACTTGGAAGTAAAACAACTCAATTCCTGAAGTTCCTCCTGCCACTGCGTACATAGACATAATAGAGAGCAGATGCTGCAACGACCACTACTCCCTATTGGCGCAGATGAGCCACGGGGCCGCCATCTTGGATATAATCTGTTTGACAGGCGGAACAGAGTCCTTTCGCTTAATCGATCATAACTCGCCAAAAACAGAACTGATTTTCAAACTTTTTTTGCTGCAAACATCATACATGTAGCTATGTACACATGGTTTGGTATATGCTATAATTTATTGTGGGATTAACAGCAAATAGAAGCAAAAAAAAATCCCACCATCTATTTCTATATATATGTACATATACACAGTTTCATTATAATTAATTTCTTTCCGACTGAGCGACCAAGAGATACAGTCTCATAGTTCTTATATATAGATATAATACAAATATAATATATATATGCAATATAATATACTTTTAGATTTATAAATTATATATATTTTTAGACAGAGAGATATTGATAAATATACACACACTGAGCCTCATAAATCTTATATATAGATAGAATATAAATATAATATATATATAAGTAACATAATATACATACAGAATTGTAAATCATATATATTTTTAGAGAGAGAGAAAGAAACCAGGGACTGTAATAAATCCTGAAAACAAGAACATGACAAACCATTAATCTATATTTTCGAAGTTGCTCATTAAAGGTGTACATGAGCTAAGACCCCTGAAGGAGCACTGCTTTGCAGAGCTTTTTTCTTGCGCTTCCTTTCTGGAAGTCAAGACAGGTAAGTTTGGTAATGTGGTGCAGACTTATCTTAAGGTCCGTTCCCACTTTCTTATATCAAGGCTGAAGCACGGGCAAAATTTCATCCCCATGGTACAGACGCTGTTAGGAGTGGACTGGTAGTGCAACGGCCGATATACGCCGTGGAATCGGCGCACATACACGTGGTACACAATTTGGCCGCCGTTAGACGTAATTTTTGAACTGCACAAAAACTGAGACTGCAGGTGACTGCATGTTACCTGTGGTACCGCTATGCAATGGCTGTGCAATGTGAAATGGCGGTGCAACAGCAGTTTCAGTGTGAGATCGGACCGTGGCGCAGATGCAGGCACACTTGCTTGGCCGCCGAAATTCTGCGCTCGTGCACCACTGCGGCATGGCCGTTTCCTCAGGCAGTCTGTGCTTGTACTGCCGCTTCTGTTTAGCAGTTGATCGAGGGAGGACGCGCTTATATGCGAGTAGGGAGTGCTCTGGCAGAGGAGTGTCTGTATCACTGCGATTCTGCGAGCATGCATACAGTTGGCGTGTCTAAGCCCGTGTGGCAGATTTTCCAACGTTTTTACCTGTGATACGCTCGTCAAATCCTGTGGGACCAGGCCTTTAAGAAACACAGAAACAACCAATGACAACAAATTGGAGTGATGGTTGTTGATGCCAAACTGCGTCTCCTTTATGCGGTTTCTGCTTGGGGAACTGGCATGCAGATGGATTGTTATTCCACCCACCTTGTATGGAAAGCAGGCACCCAATACATTACTCACCAAATATACATAAAGATGTTCATTGTGTATATGTTCAGAATTTGTTGTTATTAAAGTTAAATTTAAAGTCCCACTATTTGTCACACACCAAGGTGTGTGAAATTTGTTCTCCGCATTTGACCCATCCCCTGGGGGAGCGGTGAGCTGCAGACACAGCCGCGCTCGGGAACCATTTGGTGGTTTAACCCCCCAGTCCAACTCCTTAGTGCTGAGTGTCAAGCAGGGAGGCACTGGGTCCCATTTTTAAGAGTCTTTGGTATGACTCGGCCAGGATATGAACCCACGACCTTCCAATCTCAGGGCGGACACTCTACCACAAGGCCACTGAGATCATCAACACTACCTGACCCTCTGATTGAATTAAACAGAAGCTCCAGTTGATCTTGGGTGAACCTGTATGTGAGGACATACCGCTGAACTTGGAGGAGTTCAGGAATCATCAGCATTAATGTATCAATGTTAATGACAAATCTGATGACGGACAAGTACCTGCAAAAGAAAAAAGTTTTAAAAAGCCCCACATCATTTTCTTTACTCAAAACAGTAAAGTGAATTTTCTATTGCATTTGTTACAGGTATCAAGTGATGACACCCGTAGACAGTTGTAGATAGCTGACAAATCTGAAAATAACAGAAGACACCGGAGACGTGACCTCTTTTCTCAGTATCCTTGTCAGTTATCAACATGTCACACAATACATTGTGAACTTTTTCAGTTGTAATATTTACAGTAGACCACTGCATGCATATATGTTGTCTATTTAGACATTTCTGAATTAATCTAATGCACTTCAATTTAACTAAACAGTTCATCAAATAAAAAAACACATCACTTCATATCTTTTAACTTGCTCTTATATTCCAGACTTGCTGATTACTATTTCATCCTCAATGTAACCATCTATTGAAAATTATTTCTCAGTCAAGTTCCACAGCTGCATTGTAATAGACATTCACATAAAAAATTCATAAAATGAAATATTAACTGATCAACATAAAATAAATAAAGTAGCTTGTTAAAGTAGCAGTTATTTTTCTTTAAACCAAATGTATAAATGGTGACTGTTAGCTAACTGCTATTGTTAATTACTAACTTGAAGTTTATTTCTCCATTTTTTGAACTCACAAACATAAAAACCCCTAATTTACACTTTGCTGCCATCTATTCCTAACTTTGACTCATTACAAAAGTGTTTTAAACCACATCCCTGAAAATAACAGAAAACACTGGAGACGTCACTTGCTGTCTCAGTCCCCTCTTCATTTATGAGAGAAACCGTCCAGATTCGTTCAAGTTCACACATTCAGTCATTTTTAATAACCAATTCTAACACAACTAAAAATATGAACTCCTTGGTAGAGAACCAATTTGAACATAGACAAACAAAGAATTTAACAGTAGCCTCTTATGAACTCGATACAGAAGACAGAGCATCTTATGAACTCTGGTTGCTGAATTAAACAGACTAAACTAAACTGGGCATCCCTACCCTTAGACCCTCTTTCTCAGTATATAAAAAGAGAATAATCAGAACAACTGGTCAGCCTTAGGCACATTCAATGTAGATAGAAAAAGTCTCCCCTCCTAAAACAAAATGTCCCCTATAGTATTTGTTGCTGCTGGTCTGCACCAAGGCAAAGGGAATTGTGGTTGGTCAGGTACTTTTACTCTTTTCCACCCTCTGCTACTTTGGTAGCCTCCTAGGTGACATCATTCTTGTAAGCGATCTGCCGTAATTTTGCTTTTGGTCACTCAAAATCACTATACTGATCTAACGTCATTTTACACCTATCAAAGACTTTTTACAAAGTTTCAGGGGGTGAAACCAATAAAAAATGTTTTCAATTAATGTGTGGGGAGAAAGGTTTTCTTGCTCAATTTGGGTTTTTGTGGTTTTATGATATCACTATCAACAATATTAAACTGCATCAGAATACCTATCCTCCCATGATGTCATGTGACATATGTGTAATGTGACATCATCAGTCACATGACACAAGTGGCATATATGTGTGTGTCATGATGTGTCATGATGTGTCATGTGATGTGTCATATGATGCGGTATGACATCAAAAAAGCTGAGGAATACGTTTAAGAATTAATTCTAATAGTTGTTCATTCAAGTCAGAGAGACAAATCACTCGAGACAATGAAAAAGTTTTTAGGAAAGCTTCGAAAGTTGTTTCGTAAACAAAGAAACAAAGTAACGCCCCTGGAGACATCTGAACAGAAACCCACAGCTTCAAACAAAGACATGTCTTCGGATTTTGCTTCGAGTGATAGGTCAAGGCACAGCCTAAGACCTGTCAGAGTGGCATGGGACAGCATGCAAGCAGGATCATCGACCAGCGCTCAATCACACTCTGGTCCTTCAATGGATTTACCAGTGGCAGCAACTGATCAAAGCTCTGAGGAAGAAGCTCAAAGCGAGAACGGCTCTCTCAAGATGATTACATGTGATTTAGAAAGTGAAGAAAGTTTATTGACAGCCGATTCAAAACGGAGTTTGAGTTTAGCATTTTCTGATAGGGACGAATCAGAATGTTCAGATTATATTTCAAAAATAATGAGGGAAACAAAAGACAAGACAAAATCTCATGGGTATATTACAAGTAGAGAGGAGGTTTTAGCAATGATAGAAAACATTTTTGCCAGAGATTTTATACCTGAGGACCAGTGGTCCATTGAAAGGGCTGACATACAAACACCTTGGGGTACTGCCAAGTCAAGAGTTGTATTTGAAATGTGGGAAGTTTATCATTCCATATTTACTTCAGATATAGTCTTTTACTTTGATTTAATCAGATGCGCGTTTCGAAATGAACTCATGTCTAGAAACTCTGATATACAACACATGCCATTGTCAAGGTTGAAAAAAAAGCTAAAAGAATTTAGATGGTCCCAGCTTAACAACGAACGGATAAGAAGATTGATTGAAGAAAGTTATAGAAAGATAAGAAACTACTTACCACGGTTTACGAACTTTCAGTTCAAGGATCTATATTCAGAAACTTTTAACATGTTCATTTTTTCAGTAACTGAACATATGATGAAAAATGCATATGGAATTGAACCCCAGTCTCCAGATGAAATCGCTGCTCCATTTGAATTTTCAAGTGAAAGTGAATCAGAATGTTCTGGAGAGATGCAATCTGAAACTATTTCACAGACTGAACGGTTACTTGGGGAAACAGTGGAATCCATTTTGAAAGATGCCTTTTTAGAAATATTTCACTCTCAAATTTATAGTATTACCTCTGCCATCACCGATGCTATAAATGAGGTTATCTGTAGTGAAAGTACTGGGTCACATGAGCCAAATTTAAAATCTGTGAAGCAAGTTCAAAAAAGTTATGATAAAACCACTGAAACAGCTTTAATTAAAGCGTTTCGGAAAATCAAAAAAGGAGCCTCAAGACCGGTAACTATAAGAAGAGTTGTCCATTGCATACATAAATTTTACTCATCCTTAGGTACTGGTATTTCTTTCTGGACACAAAGTGCTTCTCGCAAATTACAAACCTTTTCAAAAATCAAAACTTTAAGAAAAGTGTATAAGGAAGCTATATTAAAAATTATCCACTACTACCCAGGAATGAGCAGTAAACGGATCCTAAAACGGATCAAATGCTACCTTTACCCAGAAATAGAATCACAAAAAAAAGAGAAGCAAGCAAGGAAAGAAATAATACTAAATAAATCTTGGTGTCAAAGTAAAAAGTCATCAGAAAAAATAAAGAAAACCAGAACAAATTTGCAACTAAAACAGTCCGTCCAGAAAGTAATAACACTGGTGGTTCAGAAACTACTCAAGGACTCAGACTGTGTGGAGAGGATTTGTAGAAGAATTCTGGAAGCAAACGCAGACGAAAACATGCTGACAGATTTAAACACACAACATAAAAGTGTTTTCAAGGAACTCTGTGAAGAATGGGCAAGGTCAGAGAGTATGCCTTCAATGAAAGATGTAGGAAGTGATCACCTAAATGAAATGATTGCTGCATATTTCATTAAGTACATAGAAAAGTCCCAGAAGAAGCCTTGTACCATGAAACTGTTTTCTGAAAAGACAGAAAACCATCTTCACACAGAACCTAAAAGAAAATGGTGGAGAGAGGTGAAAAATTTCTTCAAAAGAAAATTTGGTTCTTCAACGGAAAACAAAAAAGAATCTGGACAAATCAGCACAGAAGAGAAAGTTAGAGAGTGCGTTCAGAAAGTGATAGTGCTGTTATTTCAGAAACTACTGAAGGACTCAGACAGTGTGAAGATTATTTGTAGGAGAATTCTAAATACAAATAAAGATGAAATTGCACTGACAAACTTGGACACAATTCATAAAGACGTTTTTAAGAATCTCTGTGAAGAATGGACAAGGTCAAAGGGGATACCTTCAATGACAGCTATAGGAAGAAATCAGCTCATTAAAATAGTCACAGCAAGTTTCACGAAAGAAGTCTTCTTTCATTAATCCACTCCCCCCAAGATTTTGTGGATTTTTCGTAGTAGCATTGTAAAAAGATGGTGCCACGGGTTTGTTGGGTAGCTTTGTTGGCCGACAGACCCTTCCGTAAGTGAGCTTTACCTGAGTGATGTGGTTTCTGCACTTATCCAAGCTCACCTATTTTTAAAGGTGATATATTATATAGATGGTATGTAGGTTATTTCTTATTTAGGTGATATGGTAAGTAGGTTATTTGTTATTTAGGTGATATGTCATTTAGGTGATATGGTATGTAGGTTATTTGTTATTTAGGTGATATGTCATTTAGGTGATATGGTATGTAGGTTATTTCTTATTTAGGTGATATGGTATTGGTTATTTGTTACTTAGGTGATACATTATATAGGTGACGTGTTGTTTAGATGACATTTCATTTAGGTGACACGTTATGATAGTAATGTGTTATGTAGGTATTTGTTATTTAGATGATAATGATAGGAAAAAGGAAAAGCCAAGAGAAAACAGTCAATGATTACAGAACCAGATCAATGTAGGTTTTGAGGTCTGTCCGAGGAAAAAAATGAAAAAAAAAAAAAATTCCAAAGTGAAAAATTATCTTCCAAAGAAATAGTTTCACGCAGCTGGATCCTCCTTATTCCATCTTAGTGTGAGTAGTCAAATAATTCCAAATAACCAAAAGTCTTCCAAAAACAATGTTAATAAAAAAAGAACTCCAGTGTGCTAGATCACCAAGAAAACATGAAAAGAAAAAAAAAAAACACAGCAGTCTAACACGGTGAAAACCTCCAGGAATCAACACTGAGACTCACAACAACCACTGAGGCATAGCAGATCAACTGACAGCAGTATAGGCTGTCAGTTGATATGATAAATAAACAGCAGTATAGGCTATACAGTGGTAAACCAATGAGACAGATAAGGACTGATTACAGGAAGCTGGTAAAAAAATAAAAATAAAATACAAAATAAAAAAAGAAGGCTAGGCTGCAGGCTGAGGACAAAACAATAACAAAAATGTCATTTGGTTTCATCAAATGACATTTTTTAGCAAAATAATGCAACCACAAGGGGGCACAATCTGTGTCTCCATGTGCCGGTCCCAAGTCCGGATGAATGCAGAGGGTTTTGCCAATCAAACACAAACAGAACTTTCATGTCTGATTAGTAGGGTTTTGGTTAACAACAACCTCCACTGCTGTGTTGACCAACATGGTGGAAATCCTTGAATCTGTTGATGTACACCAGAGTAAGGGTCACCTCTCAGGAAGGAGTCCTTTGGAGCCTGGTTTTCTTGCGGGACTCCTCAGTCAGCTAACAGGTACCAGCAGTTCAAGCGGGCTGCAGCCTGGACTGTTATTGAGGTGTTGGTTGTAGAACAGCTCTTCACTCTCCACAGAGTGCTGGAGGGTTTGTGGAGTTTGCTCATCCACTCCATATGTGTTTGGTAGATTTGGAAAAAGTGTTCAATCCCAACACCCATGGTGTTATGTGGACGATGCACTGTGAGTTTTAGGGGTCCGCACCATGTATACCAAAGCAGAGCTTGGTCCTGGCTGCCGGAGGGAGTCTGGTTGGAAAACTACACGATTACATTTTTGTAGATTCAGCTTCAAACCTCCCGTACAAATGCAGAAGGCTTTGGATTGATGAAGCCAACCGAACAACATTATCTGCAAAATTATCAACATTATCTGCAGAAGGTCTGAATGTAATACTGTAGATCCACCACCAGACCCCCTCCTTCCCTGGCTAAACCTAGAAATTTTGTCTATATGGATCAGGGATAGGTAACTCCTGCCCTTGAGGGTGCGTACCTGCATGTTTTCCAACATACCCTGCTCTGTTATGTTTTAATTGGCAAGACACGCCGGAACCAGGTAATCAGTAGGGCTGCCACGATTATTCGACTAATAGACGACTATTCGACTATTAAAATAGTCGACGAATAATTTGGTCGTCGAAGCGTCGTTTTTTGTTTGTTTTTTTCCTTGTTTTCATCTTAAAACTACTGTTCGCGCGTTCTAATGCCGGGTCTCCCGTTGTCCTTGTCACACATGCGCAGTGGTGCTAATCCGGTCAGCAGTGACGTAACAGGAAGTTCTTGGTAGTCTCATAACAACACGCTTGCTCGAAAATGTGGGAAGGAAAATGAAAGAGGAAAAAGTGTCAAATGTAATTTTTTTATGCAAGACAGAACTTGTGTTCCATGAGAGCACTATGGCGATAAATGATCACCTGAAGATGAAGCATGATGTGACTGAGTTTGATCACGCTGAACAGAGAGCTTCGTCTAGCTAAGCTAACATTGGCGCTAACACAGCTAGCTCCGCCGCGGCTGTCATTACTGCGCTGTTTGGAGATGAACCAGAAGATCAGTCGCAGATCTGTGTCTACGGCGCTTCTGTCTGCATAGTGAACGTTTCATAATCTGCGCTCTTCTAACCAAACGCTGCGAGGATGGCGCGCGTTATGAATTTATACTGGACGTGAACCGCTCGTCCAAGGCTTCATTAATATTCCGCACTGCGATCACGTCGTTCGGTTCAAAGATCGGATAATGAAACATTCACCTCGCAGACAGAGAGCCTGTGTGTCGGTACGTATGTGCTGCAGAGTTATGGAACGATTTAAAACTACGAGTCCCAGAAGTGAAGGAGCTCACCTAAAAGTCCAGAGCTAAGTTTACAAGTGTAGCATTACATTATCTGCATTAAGCTACAAGTAAATGTAACCTAAAGTCACAAAAACGACAACAAACAGCAAAACAACCACAACATTGAAGAAGTAACACAGATTTATGGGTTCTCCCCCAAACTGAACATATGAAGTATTGGTCTGCGCATGTGCAGTGGATGTAGGTAGTGAAAGAATGATGTTCATTCTAACATCTCCTGCTTTTCTCCCTTTTTAAAATATAAATATCCCCCTTTTTATTTATTTTCTTTGTTTATATGGGCATCCTCAGGTTTTTTATGTATATATTGAGTTCAAACATGTTATTAGTGTTTTGCTTTAATAAATGGGCCTCAGTGAGCAAATATTGTGAGTATGTTTATATCTGCTAATAGCTTTTGAAATACATTGTACATGTTTTATTAAATATATGTTTTAAAGCTTTAAAAAAAGAGTTGCAGGGTTTTAATAAGTTTTCTGTAGTTGATTCAGATTACCTCATTTGATTTAAGTCTTAATGCCAGAAACAAATGAAGGACAAAACCTGCATGATTCATTAAAAGATTAATAAACTATTGTCTATATTTTAGTTAGAATATAACTTAAAGACCTCAAGTTTAAAGATAATGATGGTTAAGATGAGTGTTTTACATCCAGTCGCCGCACGAACCGATTAGTCGACTAATCGAAAAAAATAATCGGAGATTAGTCGACTATTGAAATAATCGTTTGTGGCAGCCCAAGTAATCAGTCATGATTAGGCATTCCTGTGGACATGGTCTCAGATCAGGGGCCTCAGTTCATCTCTCAAGTATTGGAAGGCCTTCTGTGCAGCCTTTGGGGCTAAGGTCAGCCCCACAGCTTTGGATAAAAAAGCCTTCCCCAGGACACCGAAGGAGTTTTGAGCCAATATGGTAACATAATGTGCTGTATTCTGAAATCTCAACAGTTTTATGTTTAATGTGCAAACGGTTCAAAAGTTTCAGTCGTCCAACGAATGTCAAAACTGTACATAAAGTTTTCACGATAAAGGGTTAAGCATTTATCATTTTCTATAGGCAAAAAATAGTGTTGGTTTTCTTTCGCTTCTATTTTGTAGTGTATCTTGTAAAAGTGTAACTTCTATTCTGTTATTCTATTTTATTTAACATAACTTTCCACAATCCCTTTTTGAGGGATTGTTATAAGCCACTGACCTGCAGGAGCTGCAGTTTTGTGTGTGAACAGCAGGTGGAACCAGATTACTGCAGGAGTTCAAACATGTGACTGAATCGTTTTTGTAAAAAAAAGAAAATCAAAGAAAACATGAAAGTTAAAGTGTAGCGGGAGGTCTAAATGTGTGTGTGTGTGTAAGCTCCTTCAGAAACAATAGTTTCATACAAGTGTCTTGAGTTCTTCGGGTTTTTGGTTTTTGTGACGGACCAGAGAAGTCCCGTTACTGAAAAAAAAATCTGTGAATACGTAAAACTGCGAATAAAGAAACAAGAATAAGCGGGAACTTTGTATACCAGAATCAACTAAATCTATACAACCAGATTGCTAAGCAGACCATCATCTCCGAAAATCACAGTAATCCCAGAGTCCTCTTCACCACAACTGAATCCTCAATCAGCTCTGATGAGAATACAAACACAATGCCAGATGCTGCATCACTGTGCGAGGACTTTTCAGACCACTGACTCTGTATGATTTAGCATCACAAATGAACAGAGCCTTTTTATTAAAAATGATGGCTTGATCTTATCTGAGAAAGCACTGGACAGGTCGGGTTTTCTCCCAAGTTAATCCAACAACCTGTTTTTTTTATCTCATCCACGCGTCACTTTTTAAATCATTCTATGGGTCTTTTGAGAGTGAGATTTTAAACACCATGAACTGCTCTCTTCAGACATGTTTTTTTTATTTAAAACCTTATGAGAGTTTGCTCATCCACTCCATACGTTTGGTAGATTTGGAGAAAGTGTTCAACCACAACACTCATGGTGTCATGTGGACGATGCACTGTGAGTTTGGAGTTCGCTCCATGTATCACCAGAGAAGGAGCTTGGTCCTGGCTGCTGGGGGGAGTCTGGCTGGCACGATTACATTTAGAGTTTTTGCAGATGCAGCTGCAAACATTATTGAAGTGAGTGTGTGTAATAGTAGTAAAAAGGCAAAAATAAATAAATAAATAAAATAAAAACTTTAAATTATTCAATATTTTAAAAATGTGTTTAAAATGATTCAAATCTCAGTTAACAGACGTTCTTCATTACTTTCTTTTTTTCCTTTTTATCATGTAAAGTTTGTTTGTTTATTTGTTTACAGTCACACTGCTGCATTCATTTTCTAAGAGTTCCTGTTTTTGTGTTTTCCCCACCTTGTGATTGAATATTTTTCTTAAAAAATGGATTTAAACTAGGGTTGTGGATCGTTGCTAAGGTGGCGATCCGATTCGATTGACGAATCAAGCTAAACGATTCCCAAATTGAACTACGATTCTTACTATTTAAGATAATGTTTGATTCTGTGTCTGTCATTTTACCGGAAATATGAAAATTAAAATATTTGTATTAAATCACCATCATTCAAATCTTTATTCATAACAAGAGATCAGAATCAACAAAACTGATTAAAAAAACCCACAAAGATTTAGATAGAAAGAAATGTTTCTCATTTTAATTTTTTTGACAACCTTCTGGTTCAGTTCATCAGTAATATAAACAACATAAAAAAAATCATTCTTGTTTTTGATCATTTAACAGAACCTGAAAATTTTCTCCACAATTTTCTATAATTTTCCATCCAATTAGCTGACTAATAATTTACTAGTGAAAAGTCACATTCTTGTTTTTTCAGCTCTGTTTGTGCAATATGCACAACCTATTTCTGCATTCGGTCTAAGACCGCTCACTCATTTCCGGTTGAGGCAGTAGACCACTGTTTTCATGGGAATAGAGGAGAATTTGAAATTACAAGATGTCTTTTAAAGCGACCAAGAATCTCTATAAACAATGATAAGCATATTATTTCTCCTTCTAGCAAATACTCCAAAAACAAAATGGATTTAAATTGTATGTGTCATCCTAGATACCAAGCTTCAAAGGTAACTTGCTAAGGCTGATGTTTTTAGCACGTATTTATGAGCGACCAGCTCATATGCTGATGGAAATTCAAGTTGGCCGTACACATATATTGGGTTACTGTGAGCAGAGAGGACCAAAAGTTCATTTTGTGTTTCACGGTTCTATTTAAGTTAAATGACAGCACAACAACATTGTGATGATGTATTTTCCTAATGCACACGTTACAATAAAAAGAGTTGGAATGAATAAGAATTTTATTTCATCATAAAAATTTTAGGCGCTTTTCAAAAGGAATATTTATTAAAAACACTGCAACTTTTTTTTTTTACAACTTTTCACAAAAGCTGCTGCAACATCAGGTGTTTTAGGCAGCAAGAATCATAAATATCTGCCACGAAATCCTGGAGAGTCTGGGAAGTAAACAAGCAGTCTTATTTTGAACAGGAAATACATCCCACAGCTCTACATAGTCTTTCACAATGCAAGTTTACAAACTTTTACAGTGTATATTAATGGCTATCATGCACCGTTTTTTGACTAAAACTGATGTTTACAATAAAGTTAAAAAAAAGTCAAATCAACAGGATTCTGGTGATGCAAAAATGCTCTGATTAAAACGATCTTCAGAAAAATCATTGGAATAAAATGTAAAATAAAATATTTTTTAATAATAAAAATAATAAATAACAGCAGCAAACAGGCATCTATACCATTCCAATATGGCGCCCATCTTTGCGCAACAAGCTAGCACACTGAATTATGCTAGGCTAACGCTTTAGCTAACAAAACTGTCACTAGATATCATTTTTAGCGTTTTTACCTGTTTCATGTGTTCCGACAGTCCTCCTGCCCGCTGCAGCCACCACAACAGAAGAGCTGTCCCGCTTCTTCCTCTCAAAAACCGTCAGGTGTCCATTTTTTGTTGGAAGTTAGAACCGCCGGAAAAGTTCAGAAGTCGGACTAAACACCGGGTCGGGAGGAAGGAGAGGGGGGCTGTCAGCGAATGAAACACGGAGGATTTTCCCTCTCTGTTCAACTCCTCTCTGATTGGTCAGCCTGATGGCGAGTGTTGCGTTCCCTAAAGCTAGGAAAATACAAAACTTTCATTATCATGAATGTTAAACGATAGTTCTAAGTAAAAAAAAAAAAAAAAAAAAAAAACGCACATTCAGGGCTTGAGCCGGAAAAGCCCAGGCCACGTCGGTTTCATATCTAAAATGGACATTTTATTCTAACGAAATCAACATGTTCTAATATCGTAATCAAAATGTCCTGGCAAGAAACAAACAAATCTTATGGGTTCTAACTATATATTAATTATATACTAATAATTATATACTAATTATATATTAAGTCTATGGTCCTAGTGTGTACAAATGTCACTCGTTTAATGTCAAGGAGGAAAACGAAGGAGGAAATGTATAATTTCCATCACAAACTTCTCTTAGTCTGTCATTTCAAGCGGGACCATCTGTTTATACTTTATACGATTCATTTGTGTGAGCTAAAATTATGTTTTTTGGGGAAAAATGTTTTAATCTACTTCACTTTGCTGTCTAGATTTTGCCTTTGGCATATATGTATTCAATTACACACTCAAGAAAGATTGAAAAAAAAATTATTAGTAACATAATCTAAATTTTTTTTACTTTGAAATTGCAACAAAAAATAATCATCTCCCCAGCCAGCAAGGCCAAGAGGGTCCCATATGGTTTAAGGTGGGCAGAAAATGATTTCCCCAATTGGGTTGGTCAACAGTTTCTGTGGTGGCCCCACCTGTGTTTGCCCACACTGGTTTAAGTGGGCACTCACTGGGTTAACTCGTGACGCTAGCAAGCTAGCAAGCTCCCCTGTAGCATGCTAGCAAATTCCACTATGGCAAGCTGGCAAGCTATCAAGCTCCGCGGTTGCATGCTAGCCAGCTCCACTACAGCACACAAGCAAGCTCCATTGCAGCATGCTTGGGAATCCGCTGTCCACCAGGCGGCTGGATAGCATAACGAGCTAACCCACTGAGTGTCCACTTAAGCCAATGTGGGCAAACATAGGTTGGAGCCACCACAGAAACTGCGGTCAAACCCAATCCGCGCCCACATTTTCTGCTCTCTTATAAACCATGTGGGGCCCACTCGGCCTTGCTGGCTGGCTCCTGAAATTCAAAAGCCACAACCAAAAACTTTGAGATGTTACATCTAAACATGGGAATCCCTCTTTGATAAAATCTTCAAATTTCTTACATCCATTGAAGTTGTGACATTTTGAGTTCTTCTTTGCAGGATGTCACACTACCTTTCCAGAGCTGCTGTTTTGATGTTTTCAGTCTGTCAGCCATGAAGAAGCTTTGCTTGATGAAGCTTCAAAAGCTCTCACCCGATAGTTTTCATTCAGGTTATGGGAGAACCCCAGGATGATGTCTCACATCTAAGCTGGAAAGTTCTTCAACTATTTTATTTTAACCACCTCGTCACTTCCACGTTGTGTGTTAATTTCTGATAATGCACATTTCGTTGGGCGTTATCTCTTACTAAATCCACAATCGGAAAGAAAGAACAATTTTATTATGATAACACTAGGATTGTCTTTTCTGCTATAAATGTGTTTGTGTTCCACATCCACAGTTTTCCTCACTTATCAGTCTCCAGCTGATAAGAGAGCTGCACAAACCTCCCATTAAAGACAGGGAAAACAGAATTTGTTTGCATTTCTCTGAAGCATCTGACAGAAGTTTGTTCTGACTTCTCCTGAATCCACAGAGCCACGCAGGAGCAGCTGAGTAAACGGTTCATTCTGGAAACTCCACTCTTTTGTTCTGACTGACCTCATCTGATCCAAACTCCCCATGTTTGGTGACTTCCTTGCAACCTGAAAAAACTTTAAATGTGTTTGCTTCCTGACAGAGAAGCTGCAGAATTTTCCTGATTTGTTGCTTAATGACATAAAAACTCTGAAAACTTAAATAAAAAAAATACCCAGACACATGCAGACTGGTTAAATGTAAATTGTTAATTAGGTTAGAGATGGAATTTAAAACAATTAAGCAACACAAAACATATTTGTATCTTAAATACAAAGACAGCCAGATTGTGTATTCCCTTACTAAACAACACCAACAATAGACACCCTACATTACCTTTAGACATTTATCTCTGCGATAATGTATTTAATCAAAATGTTTATCTTCTTAACTAGAATAAAATTGTCTGTCTGACATTTAATTACAAAAAAAATACTCAGACTGTTGTCCTTTTTCTTATTTCACTAATCTGTGCTGTTTCAAGTACAAAGATTTTAGAGTGTTGCGTTTAACAAAAAGACCAGATTAATTCATTCTCCCTGTTTCATATTCATCAAAAGATGATTTTGATAGAAACATGGCTGCAGGAAAATGCTATAAACGCAAAGCAAGTGTTATGTTTCCTTTATGTTCTTGTTTCAGCAGGTTTTTCTCACAGATAAGCTTTGTGAAGTGTCCACATCAAACCATCTCTTCTATGTTGATGACATTCATATTTTTCAGTTTGAACATTTGCTTGATTTCATCCACACAAACTAAACACAATGCATTTTTCTCACAAAACACAAAACAGGAACATTGTAGAATCTAATTTGACATATTTAAACCTGAGGGTTAGAGCTGGCTCACAGCCCACATTTGGTTGTTGTCACTTTTGTGTCTGTGCACTCTATGTGTTGGCTGTATAATTGTGTATGAAGGCTTGGATGTGTGAAATGTGACAAGGAGATGAGTATGTTGCAGCTTATATCAACTTTTATACTCTAATACACATTTGTCAAAGTCAAGGCCCGGGGGCCGGATCCAGGTGGGGGTGGGGCTGATCATCCAGTCTCTGCTTCAGCTGGTCCCAGACGTCCTCTATGGGGTTCAGGTCAGAGGTCATTGATGGTTATTCCATAAGAGACACTCCCACTTCCTGAAGTTCAGCTGTGATGATTCTAAAGCACCATGTGGTGGAATGGTTTCATCCATGAACAGAAAGTTGGGGTGTGCTGGTGGAATTGGGGGATAATGTCACTGAAGTAAGAACCTGCTGTGACTGGATCATCTACAATGACAAATCAGTTTGGCTCCGACTGGTGATGTCTTCCCAGACTGTTACACCTCCTCCACCAAAGAAGACCCTGAAGACAGTGTTGACCTCGACGTATCGCTCACCTCACCTTCTTTAGCAACGCCGACGATCAACATTTCTGTGGAAGGTGACCCGATACTCATCAGTGAACATGACGGTAGACAGTTGCTGCATTGTCAAGGTCACATGGTCTTGTGTTTACAGTAAACTTTCACGTTGGTGTCTTGATGTCAGTGGAGTCACCAGCAACGTCTGTCTGTCATTCAGGTCAAAGCAGTGGAGTCGGTTGAGAATCGTCTGTAAACCCTAGTACCCTCACATCTTGTAAAGGTCTGCAGCTGTGTGGCGTTTGTTAAACCATGTCTGAGGTCAGAGGTCCTTATAGGTTCTGGTCATGGTTGTGGGGCTCCACTCCTGGGTCTGGGGTCAGTGGTCCTTATAGGTTCTGGTCATGGTTGTGGGGTTCCACTCCTGGGTCTGTCACAGACTCTGACAGTAGTTCTGTGTCTTGATGAGTCTGGCACTGAGACTCACCAAGTTCACCTGCAGCATTTGACTACTACCGACACAAAAGCATGCTACAGCCAGGTGGCGCTGTCCGTCCTTCAAGCAGCGTCATTGTGTGTTCATGACTGTTGAACTTGGACTTACTGGTTAAATCAGCTTTTTATACCCCAGACTAACATGGATGCCACATTGAAAAGGTTTTTCTTTTAGATTTTTTTTGGTTTTGGTGCCAATAAGTAAAACGCACAATAATTCTTCACCTTTCAGCTTATCCCTTTCGGGGTCGCCACAGCGAAACAGCACCCACTGTTTCGCATCAGTGATTTTTCAGAGTTTTTACGCCGGATGCCCTTCCTGACACAACCCTGTACTTGAGGGGCACAGGGACCCAGTTGGGCAGCAGGTCAAGGGTCTTGCCTAAGGACCCAATCTGGATGGGGATCAGTGGACACCCCGGGGATTGAACCCACGACCCAATACTTAGCCCACTGAGCCATCCAGCTGCTACAAGTACAACACACTAAACACGGGCAGGAAAGTATGTGGAAAAACACTAAATGAGGTCTGTCTATCACCGAAATTAAGTCCCTATTCCAAAAAGTCAAACAAACACCATATTTATGACATCCATGAGTTTTCATACCAAACCAATCGTATCGTAAACTCATAATTGATTTTCAAAAACAACCTTTTTAATACATAAATATTTAGTTGTTGTTCACCTTTCAACACAACAGCTTTCACTGCTTCACACAGGTAGTTTGTCAGAGAGTTTTTACACCAGATGCTCTGCCTCACATAACCCTGTATTTTGTCTGGGCCGGGGGGCCGGCCCGGAACAGGGAGACTTGGGCTTGGGACTGTCGCAAACTGTCAGTGGCCTTCTTGTTAATACATAGGCAGCAGTGTGAAGGGTCTAACACAGGGGTGGCCAACCCTGGTCCTCAAGAGCCTCAACCCTGCCTGTTTTCTAGCTCTCCCTGACCAGCTTGCTGCTGATTAGCTGACTCAAGTAATTCCACATCCTGATTAGCTGAACACACCTGATTTAGGTTGTCAGCATCAAGCAGTCCAGGGAGGGCTGGAAAACAGGCAGAGTTGAGGCTCGTGAGGACCAGGGTTGGCCACCCCTGGTCTAACCTAAAGACTCACAGTGGATTAAGCTCATACGCTCCGGTCCTACACCCAGACAAATGACCCATCCAGCCCCTTTAAGAAGACGTCTATAGTTATAATGGCATTTATTGGAAAAGTCATACATTTAAATAAAGTTAGCAAAAGTAGAAATACAATAATTATTTGCAGGGCTTATTTAAAGGCTTGTCTGCTGTAAGCCTAATACTTTTAACCCTTTAACTGCCTGCTTAACCAAACAGTGGGCCACATTTAAAAGGCATATTTGAAAAACACTGTATTACTCCCCAAGACAGGAAGCCCTGAAGGGATATTGACAAAAACAAATTTGAGGTGAAAAAAACTATTTTTTCCCTAAAAATTGAAGCTAAAATATATTTTTTTCAGTTTACTAACTTTACTAATTAGATAGTAACCAGAAAAAAAATTACTTCAATTTTTAGAAAAACAATTTTTTTTCCCATTACTATCTGGTGCGCACCATTTACTAAACATTTTTATTTCTAAAAATGTAAGTTAAAAAAAATCAGTATAGTAACTTTTACAGAACCCCTATGTCTTTTTAGAAAAAAATAATCACTTCATTTTTTTTTCTAAAGTAAAATAAGTAAAATAAGCAGCAGGGAAAACATTTTTTTGAAGATTTTTTTTCTTATGTGGGTAGTTAAAAGTGTTAACGGATGTATCGTTCTCATAGAAGATTTTTTTTTTTTTGCAGGAAATCTGATGATGCACGATTCCACTCACGATGCAGCAGTGATTAAAGATAGTTTTCTTTATTCATATAGGGGTATTTTCATGTGTACAGTATATATCCATCTGTATCTACATTTATCCATTTTTACATACAGTACAAATCCAAACTTGTAAAGTCAAGCATCAGTCAGGCGCTCCGTTCTCAGACAAAAGCAAAAATAAAAGGAAGATGAAGTGGAGAAGGGTGAATTCAGGTCAGAAACAGCAGACAGCCCATCGCTTCTAGCAGACAGATCATAGATTCACTGCCTCCGCTGCAGTGAACACGAGGTCACAGTGGGGAGGTAACAGTCCTGGAGGAGGTCCGGGCTGGGAGTAACGCCTTGTAGCGTGAAGCTCAGGCTTCGGGGCGAGAGAGGAAGGGCTCGATTATTCTAAGAGTTGTGCCGTTGAACTCAGCAGAGGTCTGGATGGTCATCTCTGCTGACCTCACTCCTCTGGGTGCTACTTTGTCGGGTCCCTCACTCCGGCTCACAGCTATAGAGCCACATTGAAGTCGGTCACCAGGAAGTCCACGTAGTCTCTTTCTTTGCTCTTAAAAGCCTCAGCAATGAGGCGCGCGGCGTCCCTGTGCTCACGGCCTCTCAGCGAAACGCCGTTCACCTCCAGGATGATCTGACCCACCTTCAGCTGGCCACAGTTATGAGCGGAACCGCCCCTCTGCAGACACAGAAACAACCGGAGAGATCAATTATTCTATATTATATATATATATTTTTTCCTAGTCTGAGCTGGAATCTGGATCTAAAACTGTACGGATGGATAGCTCCAATATTGCTCAACATTTTTGTTGTGTTAGTTTGTGAGTGTGAAGAGCTGGAAGCTAGCAGGACAGACTAGACGTGTTTTAGATCACCCAGGCTGTTCAGATCACCTAGATGGGCTATATGTATGACCTACTTCCATGTTCGGCACATGAACACTCAGTCATTCCCAGTTATCTGTTAGCCCTCAAGAGATGTTAAAAATTGTCTACCTACCAAGCAAAGAATGTACAGTAAAAATAAAAACTTGACACAATCAAATAAAATACTTATTGATAAAAATACATACCTTAAAAAATGACAATTAATATAAAATACATAATGGTAAAGATCATACTAGGAGAGGCATATTAAAATTCAACTACCCTAACTTCCTGTTCTCGTTCACCTTCATCTCAGGCGCCTTTCCCCGCCCCCGCCTGGTCTCACCAACAAACCAGGCGAAGCACAAGTCATTTCAAACACGCCTAGTAGAAACAGATGGATGATGGGAAGTAGGTTCAGGCTTACGCTGCACCAACAGTCTCGCCCACAACTCAGAGGGGAATTTCTGATGAACTCCTGCTGCTCTGCAGAAACTATGTCCTAGAAAACGACAAAGGTTATTTTTATACTTTGGCTAAAATATGTTATGATCGTGGCTCCAGCCTCTCTGTGCTGATTAGTAATTCTCATCAGGTTTGGCTCTTCTTCTTTATTCTGCCTCTGACTAGTCTGGTGCCAGAGTGTATTCAGCCACTGACCTCACCTCCAGTGAGGACATAGGTTTTGTTTGTTGCACTATCTGTTCCGTCATCCAGTTTTTCCAGAAAAAAATTATTATAATAAAAAAGATCATCTTCTTGAAGACATTGTTTATAGTGAAGCACTTCTTTAATAAAAATATGAACATTTCTTCTCTAGGCATGTAGATGAACTCTCCATCCTTCACAAACAGTGACACAAACAAGACACCTCATGGTTCTCCCAGTGAACCACACCCAAGATCCTACGCAGACATTAAAGTCTCATTAGTCACCTTCAAACCACCACAGCATCACCTTTGCTCCAACTCCCTCTCATGCTGTCAGTTCCCACTCTACCCACAAGGGGGAGCTATTTCATTCCTTTGTGCGCTTTTGCAGAGCTCCACCAAGACAAAAAAAAGTGTAACCAGTGAGATTCATGTGTGTTCTGCTGTTCATGTCATGAACTCATGAATGGACATTCATAAAATAAAAAAAAATATTACTACAGCTGTTTTAGGGGCCGGCCTCCTCACTAATATCAGTAAAACTTCCTCTGAGCAGAACGCTTCCATCTTTGAGCTCGTCAGTGTTGGAGGCAAATGTTCAGGATTGTGGAAAGCCAAAACAGACCTCTGTTTTCCTTCATCAATTCATCCCTTTGTCTGGGGATAGAAGGATGAATCTTCTCCCTCCCCTCCTTAAAACATGCATGTTTTAGTCCTGGACTTCATCTAAAGTGGTCCAGGAGAAAACAGTCTGGTGTTTGTGCAGAAACACTGAGACTCCACTGGTTCAGCTGAGGTGACTGGTGCAGATTTGTGGGATTCTCACACCTTAGCAAATCAGCATTTCAACAGAACTCGGGACACTGCAAGAGCCAAAACGTATTATTATTTTTTGCACATTTCCTCATTTACTTTGTAGTTTTGTATATTTCATAGTTTTAATTTGGTAAATTAGTGACACCTGAGTGAAAGCTTTGATAAGCTGCCGCTCACCTGCACTGACTGAGGAGGAGAACAGAGGAGAGCTTGGGCTGTTTATTTTTGCTGCTACTTTATTGTTACCGTTTAAATTTTTCAACCTTTGGTTAACCCTTTAACGCAGGGGTGTCAAACTCAATCGCAGAAGGGGTCAAAATCCAAAACACACCTTATGTCGCGGAGGATAAACATTCATTGAACACTCTAAAACTACATTTTAAAAACTTAAAAATTTTAACTTTTTAACAAAATTGTGAACTAGATATATAGCATTACCTACAGTAATGATAGTGTGAATGCTGTAAGCTGAATTTGGCCGCTGAAGATGCTGGTGCTGATAGATGATGATGCTCAAATTGATAGATAAAAACACTGAAGCTGATAGCCAGCTAAATTATTAGCTAAATGCCAAATTAGTCTAAAAAACAAATATAAACTAAAATAACATAAACTTAGGTTAGTCAAAAAAGCTGGCATGTAGCTGAAAAAATAGATAAACTTCAAAATAGCCTAAAAAATCTTAGTAAATACCAAAATAGTCCATAAAGCTAGAGGAATGCCAATTTTTAAAACTTTAAAACTGTAACTTTTTAACATTTTTAGCATTATTATGAATAATACAAATGCAGCATTTTATTCCAGAATAAATCAATATAAAACTTTAAATAACTTTCAATATTTTACTCTCCATAAAAATACATGTTGTCGAAATTATACATGTTAGAAATGATCGCAAGATAACGTCTGGCCATTATTAACAATAAAATAAAATGATCTGGAGGGCCGGATAGAATTACATGGAGGGCAGGATCCGGCCCCCGAGCCTTGTCTTTGACACGGGCTTTAACAACTGACGCTTAAACACAAAATCTTTAACATAATGTAAGTTTTCAACCATTAACTACCTCACCAAGAAACTAACTGACACCGCTTTTCTCCTTCAGAATCTGCTGGAATTATTGTGTTAACGGTAAAAAAGTTACAGTAAATCAAAGAACATAAAAAAACTGGAGCTCAGGTGTTAAAGGGTTAATCATCAACTCATACAAAGTGAATTTTCTTCCACTGCTTTTGTAAAAACTTGCCAAACGACGTCACGGACTGCAGCATATTTATGAGAATGACACTTTCTAACCCACTGGCTCCCCCTGGAGGCTTCAATAGGAGTCGCCTCATAGACATGTGGAAACATTTGGAATATCTCCATTCATAAATGCACTTAATTTAGTTTAATTAGATTTTACTTATTTATATTCTCAATTTAAAGGGGCCATACCATAAACACATTTGAGCTTTTAAGTATATTATACTGTTCAATCCTCACTATAAACAGCTCTAAAGCTAGCGGTGATCAGCTAGCTTTGCGAGTACACAACCACAAAGAGGATTTTTGATACGGAGATTATTAGTCATCATTTCAATAAATCCTGAAATGTTCATCTGGTTCATTTATCCCTACATTTTGAGGATAAATAATAATAATAATAGAAAAATTCCACTCATTTTTCTGTGGGTAACACGCTGGCTCTAGGAGGAAGTCATGAAATGGGCGGAACCCTCAAGGAGTGAAAGGCGGAGCCTCATAGATCGAGTCGTTTTACTTCCAGCTATAAAAATAGTTAACGAAAAGAAGTTCTATTTCATAAATAATTAGTTTTTTAGTGTTCCAAAGGTAAAATATGATCATATATATGGATATAGTTCACTCTGAAAGACAAAATCCTGGTTTGACCTCTTTAAGACTGTGAGGCGATCCTGTATTGAGTCTCATGAAGTGTTTGACAGAAACACATCAGATCATAGCGGCTGTTCTTGAACGCTGCATGTCTGTATTATTCAGGTAATTCTGCTCATTATGGTCTTTTCTTGGTCTGTTAAAAACATCAAAGCAACAGATCTGGAAGAACAGGCGTCATGTAGGAACAAATGAGTCTGAACTGAGGAGGATAAAACATCCCTCTGCTCAGCTTGTGTTTGTGGTATTTTCCTGCTTGTCTTATCGTCTCAGGTTGCTGGAGACATTTATGACATTCCGATTACAGACGTGAAGACTGCATCCCACACAGCTTCTCCTCACGGCGCGTCGGGGAAATGTAAAAAGCCTCCTCACTTCCGAGTTCAAGAGGTCTCATCCTGACTCCTCACTCGGATGGAAACGAGCCGTCCTTCTGCCTGCATTAACTCAACCTTCTGACAGCTCTCTGCAGCTTTTAAGGTGGATTTTCCCTCGTGCGTCCTACTCAGCACACCGGCTGACATTGTGAATTTATGGATTCCCTAATTACTGTAATGTGAGTGACAGCAGCTGTAAAGACTCACGGAGGAGCGGCCATGTTTGACGCTGGAGCTGTGAATGTAGGTGACGGCGCGCTGGAATCAAAGCGTGTCAATCTAACATGGAGCCATTTTAAGTGGGAGCAGAATAATACTGTTTTCTTATGAATGATCATCAGTGATATGCTGATACTGACAGCATTTGCTAAGAATCTGGAGCTCAGGAGCCCACTGTGGGGCCCTGATGAGGTGGTTTCTTCTGTGTCTTGTCTTGAGCTTTTCACTCTGTTTTTTTTCCTTATAACTTGTAAAGCACCGTGGGCTGCACAAATCTGCATGAAAAGCACTCAACAAATAAACTTTGATTGATTGGTTGATTTTCCTTTTCCATTTTTTCATTTGCTTGGTAATGTCGGGGTTTCTATCTCCTTACTCCAGGACTTTTATTTAACTTTTTGAGTTTTAAATCCAAATCCCAACTCGGAAGTTCCAGATGTTATAGTGTGTGTGTTTAAATCTGATACTGCATGTTATTATCATTTTTTATCAACATAATCTCTATGGATTTGCCAGTGAAGACCTTAACAGGTTTAAATTAGGATCTGTCACTCACATGCTCACCTAAGGACAATTTAGAATCATCAATTAACCCTCTTAACACCTGAGGCGTCACAGGTGACGCTTAAACACAAAATCCCATATGACAATTTTTTTTTATTAAAAAGAAAATATTCCCAGTAGTTTTTTAATTATGATGATGAAGTTTTTAACTAAAATCCCACAACCTAAAGCCATTTTTCCTGTTGATCTGAAGCCTCTGTTTCCAAAATCTCCTCTGAGGGGGCGTGGCTTTTGGAGCTCCACCCCTGATCCCCCCTGTCTGATTATAATAGCTCTGAGTCTCACTAGCATAAATCTTCACCGCTGCTACATAAAAACATCAATCTGGGTAATGTCCAGCCGTATGGTTCTGATCCGGATGTCAGCTGGACGAGGAAGTGAAGATCTTCATGGACAGAACTTCCTCCAAAATCCTGATTCTTTCTCCTTCCAGTTCACCAAAGACTCTTTTAGCTAATTCTCCAATGTTTATTGACTGTGATCAATACATTCAATCATTGGTTTCTCAGAGTTCTTGATAAAATAATCAAAGCTAACATCAAAATGCTCTTTCATTGATTTACAATCCTTTCCAACTGCGGTCAAATGAGCCGCCGTTCACATTTCCGTGGTCACATCAAGAAGCTCCGTGGAGTCTGGTGGAGATTTTCCAGCGTTCTCAGTCCTGCTACCGTAAGTATTGGATGAAACTCACACCAAAAATCCAGTGATGCTGATTTGACCACAGAAATGTGAACGGCGGCTCATTTGACTGCAGTCAATGTGAAGATACCATCTTCTCTTCTCCAGAACCTGAACTAGACACTAGGAACAGATGAGGGTTTAGTGCATGTGCAGCAGAGCTGTTGATGGAAAGAAGATCATTCATTCAAACAGAGTCTAACCAAGACAGTTTGGTTGATTTAAAAGGAGAAATACTCAGAAATGCAAAACTTTTTAACCGTTATCACGATAATTCAGTAAAAGAACGTAAACACTGGAGCTCTGGTGTTAAAGGGTTAACCTGTGGAGCATGTTTTTGGAGAACATACAAACTCCAAGCCGAAACAGGGAGTAGAGCGACGACCATCATTAACTCTCCTTTTCCCGACAGTGTTTCCACAATATCCAGCCTCCTCTGTGCCCCCCCGCCCCCCCTTACCTTTCCTCTCACTTTGCCGTCTAGTGCTGTCCTTCCCCCAGAGCCCTGTTTGATTCTGAATGTGCTGATTTTCAATCCTTTTATCCGTCCCCTCGCAATCAGCCGGCCTTTTTATATTTCAATCCCAGCCTCTCTGGAGTGGGGGGGCTGAGACCATCTCTGAATGGGGATGCGGAGTGCGGGAGCAGGTCACCGCTCTGATCCTACAGATGCAGCTCCTTCTGTGTTTTGATAACGCGCCGCCGCTCTTCGCAGAAGGCAGATAATTGCACACGGAGACACGGCTCTAGTGACTAAATGCAGCTTCCAGGATTTGGAGTTCACTCGGCTAAACCTGGAGCTCTGATCTTCAGCTAAAGTAGATTCTCCGTTTCATTTGTAGCACCTCGGTTTTAGATCAGTCAACACAAAACCTCTGAGCGTTCAGCCCTCACATGAAGTGACCACAGGAATGGCAGATAAACCTGTGAGCCCAAACCCAAATACCCTCAAGTACAGGAAATTCAGCAGAAAAAGACAAAAAGCTGACAGCAGGACTGAGTTAGCGGCCAGTGGGGTGGAAGTACAGTATTCTAGTACGTACCTGGATGGTGACGATTCGCGGCAGCGGCTGACGGGTGTTGGCTCCACCCTCGATGGCGATGCCCAGGGTGCTGGCACTCTTTGGCACCCTCACCAGAGTGGAGGTGGGCTCCAACAGCCCCGGCTACAACCAGGCAGACAGCAAGGTTATTTACCAACAGAGATGAGAATCTAAACGTTCACTTCTTCCACTTAGTGCAAACATAACAGAAAATGTGTTTTTTTCATTAACTTTATTTAACATTCCGTGTATTCAGGGATGCACAAATAAAAATGTCCAATTTTGGTCCAGTTTCAGTCTAGAACTCACAGTTCTGGACACGATTTTCTTAACCAAAGGACAGAGATCCTTCAACAAATGTTTAAAGTGATCCATCTGACTCTTGTTTACTTTTGTTTACAAAGGTGATGCTGCTGCAGGTCTCAGAATTGGTTAACAGGAGCAAAAATGACCCCAAAACAAGAAGTTTTTAAACAGATTTAGAACATCTAGAAACGAGAGGCGATAATCGGGTGATTATTAATGCCATGAAACCATAGAGAGGGAGGTCGCTCTTGAAGTAAAATTGGTCGGATGTTCTTTAAAATCTGTCAGATCGTGTGAAAACAGAACATTGTCAGGAGATGTTGAGAAACTGGAGAAATCTCAGGTACAATTCTGTGGACACGTTCCACATTGATGATGCAGAAACACAGACTGCAGCTTTACTACATCATGGAGAAAGCCTGGAAGAGTCTGAACTGATCCGCTGCAGTTCAGATCTTTCACCTATACATCTGGAGCTTCATTACGGGAAACCTCCTCTCCAGACAGCTTTAGTCTGATTGAGAAAAAGAGGAGATGATGTGCCATAGTAACCACTGTAACCATGGCAACCATACTCCTGGTTTAACCACTCTGAGACCTGCAGGTGCACCATTTTTTAAAGTGAACTAATTCAGTGGATAATAGCATTGATGACATTTTGTATTTCATTTAATTCATGTTTGATTCTTGATTTATATTAATGCTTTTATTATGTAAAATAATCTGCATATTTTGTCTGAATTTTGATAATAGATCTGTATATGCAACGACAAAGTCTGAAATAGTGTTATATCTACTTATAAAGTCATGAGATTTATTGTTACTTGAGGAGTCTTAATATCTTGAATCTATGTTATATATAAATGTCTGATCTTAAGTTACAAACAGGATAAAGAAATCGTTTGGTTGAGCCGAGGTGGGATTAAACAAGTTCGCTTCCTCTCATTCTCTTTCAGGCAATCTCTTAATGTCTAATTATCCTGTGTTTGACGTGTCTTTATGGATGTAAACTTCTGATGACTGATTGTATCAAAAATGTTTTTGTTTCCTCTTGATTGGTTGAAATAAACCATTTCTAATCTAATCTAATCTGATTAAAGTCCCACACTAACTGTATGTTTTTCGTAAAAATGTTCTTTGTGACTTTATAGCTTAAATATTCCTGCTGCTGTTTGTGTAAGCTTATAGCCTCAAGCTAACAAAGCAGCGCAAAAATAACAACGAGCAATACTGGATCAATCCAGTTTTATATTTTTGAGCCAAAATTTTTTGTTTTGCTAGAGCTCGAGTGTCGAACGCTCATCACGTCTCACACACTTAAGCGTGAGTAGGGTAGAGACACTCACGCCCATTTCAGTAACTGCATTATTAGTCTGAGCTTTTTCTAGCATCTGGTTTTCTGATCCGATGCAATTTGAATTAATAAATACTCAGAAATGCAGTTTTAATCGTAAATTATTTATGTATGTCCTCCATCTTGGGAAAAACGCTACAAGAACATGTTAAAAAAACAAAAAAGACGTTGGAGAGTGTCTTCAACAGAAACTGGATTGCAAAATAAAATGTTTTTCCTTATTTTAAAAGAAAGCTTAAATGAATTTTCCGGATAATAGGGCGCAAATAGACCATCAATGAATGAAAACATTAAAATTGTTTTTTAGGTTCTGCATGGTTGAGACTCAACACTTGCTCCAATTTACATAAGTTCAATAAAAAAAGTGGTCAGGTGGAGAAATCAAATTGATTTGATTTTGTGATTACCTCAATATCAGAAACATGATTTTTTGGCTGTAATTATCTCATTGATTTATGTTTTACAGTTGAATCTTTAACCACATTTAATGATGTGAAACTGTCCGTTTCAGCCTGCATACATAATGTGTGAGCTGCTTGTTTAATTGAAAACATGAATGTTCTCATCTGGACCAAAAACAGAACACTTAAGACAGGACACGAGCTGGCTCAGTCCTCCTTTGCAGTTGTTGACATACCATATCTGCAGCCAGCTTCCCACAGTTCAGATATCAGGAAGGTTGAGCCTTACATAAAGATGAGTCGATCATGAAAATGTTTCAAAAATGCCTAAAGTTTATTCAGGCAACTATCTACTAACCTAAATCTGAGCTTTTTTCTGCCTGCCTGTGTTCATGGAGAAGCTGAGGGTAAACCTCTTAGTTTCCCGACAATGACCCCACTGAAGACAAAAAGCAGCCGAGGCCTCTTCTCATTACCAAGCAGACTTCTGCCTTCCTTATTTTCTGACATCAATCAATAGGAAGCGGAGAGCGATCTAAGTTTCATTATTTTCCAGTTTAGGAGCGACTGAATAAACGATGGAGCGCATGGCTGAATGAATGACATGAGTGAGAAATAAAGCAGTGAGTGAAAAACCAAACAGACTGTGAGCAAACAGAAGGAGGAGAGAGGAGAACAGATCAGTTAAGGAGCAGGAACAGCAAAGGTTTATCATCTTTCTTTGGCAGATCAAATGTTGACAAACATCGTCCTTACGATCTGACGGAGGTCCAGGCTAACCTGGACCCTGAAACTCGGGCTCGACCCTGAAAGACAGGCGCGTTGGACTGGCCCTCTCACCGGTTTGGAGGGGTTGTCCCCTCCACCCGCCTTTGTGTCTCGGGGGAGGCATGTGCGTGAGGAATGGGGGCTTAGGTCTTTGCCGTGTCCCGACTCGGCGATGTCCACGCCGCTGTCCTCGCTGAGGGTCTGTCCGCTGTCTGACAGCTGAGACAAGGCGCCACCTGGTGGAAGTACGCAGACACGTTTACAATCAGCTCGTCTCAGATGAGACACAAACACGAGTAGTCCTCATAGTAGTCCTCCACTAGAACTTTTATCTTCTATGATTTTTTTATTTTCACTGGATGATGAAATCCTGTCCATCTTTGTCCAGCTTTGTCATTGGAGGGATCAGACATCAATGTAAGGGTTACGGAAGCACGAGGGTTAAGAGATACTTGGTAGTAAAGTAAATACAAATGTTCAAGAACGTCAACATTGGAGCTACAGTTCCAGCTCTAAAGGGTTACACTGGTTTTAAGAATGACACCGTTCCTCACCGCTTACCTCGAGTTTGGGGGAGGGGCCGCACCTCGTTGACGTCAGGTTCGGCGTTGGGTCTGTGGACCTCCACCGTAACAAACTGCGGTTTGGACGCAGCAGACAAGGACTGGGGGGATTTGGACATAGAAGCTGGTTTAAGATGCAGGGAGGGTGGAGGGGGAGGAGCAGGAAGTG
>NC_050523.1:23366723-23381053 GCF_002922805.2 Oryzias melastigma | reverse complement strand
TTTAGAAAAAAAAATATTAATATGAAAAAAATAATTCTATATTACCCAAAGTAGGACCTGAAATAAGTCGCTGGCATGTTTCTGAAAACACAGACTGAACATAAATTCATCCGATTTAAAGACTGATGGAAATGTGTTTTTTACATATTTTTATGGCATTTTTTCAGAGAACAAATATAATGAAAATTGAGCTTAAAATATCATTTCTTTATTTGAGTTGTGAATCAGGAGCAGACAAAATAATGCAGGTTGAAACAAATCCTATTTGTTACTAGTGGTGTAAAGAGTGTTGTCAAGACAATACTTAATTAATTATTTATGATCAAATGTAGTTCAGTGTCTTACTTTTGTTTTTCCACTAAAACCTCCAATCCCTACACTTTACAGCACTTTAGAACCTTCTCGGTTAAAGCACATTTATTCTACACTGTAAAAAGTGAAACATTGAATAAATTAACAAAAGTTCTGCAATTTGTTACATTTAATTTATTTGTTTTCATCACAATAAAAGTTTAGGTAGATGGTTTACTCAACTCAAAATTTTAATTTGATAAAAATAATACTTCTAACAAATTACAGAACTTTTGTCAATGGATCCAATGTTTTAAATTTTACAGTGAATGCTTTTGTTCTTATAATGGCAATATTTTATTTAGGAAAAACAACTATACTGACTGTTTCCTTTAAGAACAGATATTTCTTAATTCACCAAAACAAAAGCACTATGAATTGTGGGTAAAAGCAACTTGTATATGTGATACAGTTGCAGTGCTTAGCGTTGTGATCATTAAACTCAGTTCATTTTTACCATTTTATTCAAATGAAAGGTGAATTAATGTTCAGATAGAGTTATACTCTTTAAAGAAAATTGTTAGAAACTGTTCTTGGGATATATTGTGATATGTATCGTATTGTGAGATGCGTATAGATACATACTGTATCGTCAGAATCTTGACAATATACACCCTTAGTTGTTATTTAGAAAATTAGCTGGATGATCACAATTACTATTTACCATAAACACAGTAACTTTGGTGTAGATAACAATTGATTTTCTTTTAGCTAAATGCAATAATATGATGTAATTTTAATAATAATCTGCTCTGATAGCAGATAATTATAAATAACAAGACGTTATTAATTAAAGTAAATGAATCAATAGAAAAAAAAACATTATTTATCTAAATTGTTTGCATTTTTCCTAAAAGCCAAAGAGCCACAATGGAGGGGAAAAGGACTTCCTGTGGCTTCAGAGCCTCAGGTTGCAGACCCCTGCTCTACATCAACAGAACCGCCCACAACTCAGAGCTGATTTTCTCATGAACTCCTGCCACTCTGCAGAAAATATGTCTGTATAGATGTGTTTAAAGCCTTTATTTGGTCTTCAAGTTCAACTCAATCAATGAAGACCTGCATATCTAAAAGGCAGAACATCTCCCTCCAGGACTCTTTACAGAGTTGGAGTTGGAGGGTGTAGCTGTGGATGTGAGGGACCTCATAACTATGAAATATGATACACATAACATTAAAGAGGAAAAGGAAAATCCATGCATGGATTTTATGAATCCCCACCGTTCTTGAAGATCCATTTGAACAAATAAAAACACTTCGAACAACACAGACATGAAAACGCTGCTGATGAAGGACAGAAAAGAATCATGGTGAAAACCATATGCAGGATGAGAGCGGCCGGATTCAGTCCTACCTAAACTGACCCTTTTGAGCCTCATAGGGCGTGAACCTCGTCATCAGCTCTCACTCCACCTCCTGTGTTCCTCTTTTCCACCTTAAACTGAGGGATCTTCTGCTCCTCCTCCCCACTGAGGAGTCCTCCGTGTCCTTCCTGTGTGCATCAAGCTTACCAGAGAGATGTCGGTGAGCAGCATGTTCAGGCTCTCCGCTGGCTCCTCCTCGTTGCTCTCGGCCACGCTGTCGTTCTGAGGGGAGCAGTAGAAGAGGGGAAACACATGAGGTTTGCTGGAAATGAGAGGAGGACATCTCTCAGAAGATCTTCATCCTGTGGCTTATTGACCCCTTAACACCTGAGGCGTCGCTGGTGACGTTTAAACACTAAATTAATAACATAATAGGAATGTACATTCCTGTGAGTGTGTGGGTGTGCACCTGTGAGTGTGTGGGCCTCTGAGTGTGCCTGTGAGCCTCCTCCTTTACAATCTGCTGGAATTATTGTGTTAACGATTGAAAAGTTTTAGTATATCAAAGAACATAAACACTGGATCTCTGGTGTTAAAGGGTTAAATAATGGAGAAAAGAGGAATGCCTATTTACGTCACTTTGGTTCTGCAGCACAGAGGGGACAGAAAGACATGCTGACAGACTTTCACAGGCAGGACCCGCATGCTGAGGAGTCGATTAAACAACATCAGTTCTAAGCAGGATTCTCTGGAAGGTCCTGCAGGCCTGGAAAACGAGCGCCCTTCATTTAACTCTGCCACTGAACCAAAACAGAAGCCCCATCCATTTCTGCTTAATTACCCCTCTCTGCAGCATGTGCAGCACTTACGGCCCAATCCATTTATCAGAGAAGTGATCGAATCTCAACGTGCTGACACGCCGCTCGGCCCCCCTGACATGTATGTTTCCCTGCATCCGTGAGCACATCAGCAACACAAACATGCTCAAGAGCTCACAGCGTGTTCCTATGGTTCAGATAGAGCACAAACTAGTGCTGCCACAAACGATTACTTTAATAGTCACTAAACACTGATTATTTTTTCTGATTAGTCGACAAATTGGGTCATGTGCAAACTAGATGTAAAGCAAACATCTTAACCACCCTTCACTTTAAACTAACGAAAAAAACTAGATATAGCATTACCTGCTAGTGTGAATGCTGTAAGTTGAATTTGGCCGCTGACGATGCTAGTGCTGATAGCTGAAGATGCTGAAATTGATAGCTAAAAAAATTGAAGGTGATAGCTGAAAACGCTGAAGCTGATAGCCAGCTAAAATATTATCTAGATACAAAATTTGCCTTAAACACTGAAAAAAGTTAGCAAAAACAGCTAGCATGCAGCTGATATATTAGCTAAACTCCAAATTTGCCAAAACAGCTAGCGTGTGGCTGAAATACTAGTTTAAGCTCCAAATTAGCCTAAAAAAACGTAAAAAACCCAAGTTACCCGAAACAGCTAGCATGCAGTTGACATATTGGCTAAACTCCAAAATAGCCTTAAGAACAAAAAAGCCTAAATGAGCCAAAATACCTAGCGTGTAGCTGAAATATTAGCGTAAGCTCTGAATTAGCCTAAAAAGATCTTAAATTAGCCAACACAGCTAGCATGCAGCTGAAATATTAGCTAAACTCCAAATTAGCCTACCCCCCCCCCCTAAAAAAAAAGCCTAAATTAGCCAAAAATGCTAGAATGCAGCTGAAATATGAGCTTAAACTTTAAATTAGCCTAATAACAAGAAAAGCCTATATTAGCCAAAACAGCTAGCATGCAGCTGAACTACAAAATAGCCCAAAGATCAAAAAAGCCTAAATGAGCCAAAATACCTAGCGTGTAGCTGAAATATTAGCGTAAGCTCCGAATTAGCCTAAAAAGATCTTAAATTAGCCAACACAGCTAGCATGCTGCTGAAATATTAGCCTAAAAACCCTAATAAATGCCAAAATAGTCCATAAAGCTAACGGAATTCCATTATAACTCTCAACTTTACTACACTCTGACTCCATATAATATAAAGTAATGACTAAACAACGACTAAATTAGTCGTTGACTGTTTAATAGTCGATTAGTCATCTATTCATTGGCTAATCATGGCAGCTCTAGCACAAACTCATCATTAAAAGATTCTCTGAATGAGGATGTTGCACCTTGATGGGCTTCTGGACTGTGACAGTCAAAAAATTCTGTATTTTATCCACCAAAGCTCTGTAATCTGCTGCACACTCGCAGGTGGGAAACGGCACCCGCAGAATGCCACACTCACAGCCCCCGTCCGCCTCTCAGAAGGAAAATGAAAATGCATCTGAATGAGAAAGGACTGTGGCAGATAAATCTGCAGCCAGCAGCTTATCTTTGCCTTCAGCTTAGATGTGCAATCGCTGCTCCCCATCCGAGCAAATATACTCCCATGTATTTGTTACACGCCTTTTGAAGCGCTGGAGGGAGGAGAAAGCTTTCCAGCATCATTAGCCACCCGGAAAACAGACGGCACAGTTTACATTTAATGCTCCTCAGGAGAATCTCATCATCGCTTCTTTTTGCAACTCAAATTATTAAAAAAAGTTTCTAAATTAATCAAAAACTAAAAGACTCTTAATTTAATTTCTCAAGAAATTAAATGATCCTTCTGCAGGTTCACCTCTGAAAACCTTGTTGTGACTATGAAGAGAAATAAGTATCACCCCGATTTATTGTGCCAAATTCCTGATTTGTGTGTAAATTTGGATTTAAGCATACGTAATTCCTGATTTGTAACTCATAAAATACATTTTGTGCATAAGTACAAAAACTTTAAAAAATACAATGCACACATGCACAAATTAAAATTACAACAGCTTGAAACAATTTAAACATGAATCTCTAGTTACACACACACAAAACCTCAGTTACACAAGAATCTGTGGTGAGACTCTTTTCACGTCTCAGTGATTCATCCGTAAGTGATGCGTTTAAAGACTACTAGAATACTCGGTCATCAAAGTTTTCTTATAAGCTGATTGTAATGTAAATTTATTATGAATAATAATAAAAATCAGCAAATAATATCTGCTAAAACTTGACATTTTCCCACTTTCTTAAACAGATATGCCCGATATTGAAATCCTCAGACCAGCCCGTCTGACACCAACAATCATGCCATGCTCAAAGTCACTTCAATCACCTTTCTTCTTCATTCTGAAGCTCAGTTTGAGCTGCAGTCAATCGTCTTCTCGTGGCTGATTAAACTAAACATCCAGCACCATTTGGACTAAAATATGCAGATCTTTTGAGGACAACTTTGTGGGATACCCCATATATTTCTAACCATCTGCTTATCTCTCAACTGTGAAGCTCAAAGCGTCCATGGAAGAAGTCTGCCCCACCACAGCCCCCCCTTTCAGCCCAACACCTCCTGACAATATCACCGTAAATGGAATTTCTGTGCAGCGTTGAGAGTCTTCACTCTGTTGTGTTTCCTTTGTGCAGAATGGTAAAGATTGTGCCAAGTTTTTTTTCCCTTTTGCTTCCTGTCTTCCTGGACTGAACCTGATGTTAGAGTCTGCAGGTATCTGAAAAATGATAAACTTCTCTCAAGCTTTAATAGTTTTTCTTAGTAGAAAAAAGATACAAAAACTCAATCACACTTTGAGAAATTTCTGTAATCTTAGTATAAAAATGTTCAGCTCGTTAAGGACATGATTGTATTTTAGGTTTTTGTAAACTTTATGGCTTTTACAATTTTACACAGTTAATGCCATTTTTTTAGCCCCATTGAAATGAAAAAGAATTCTTCAAATTTCTGCAAATTATGCAACTAAAACCACTGAGCATGTTCAAGAAAGGTATTGTTATATTTTGCGCACATTTAGAAATATTATGCAATCTTTTAGGATTTTATGGAATTTTTTTTTTTTTTTATGCAATTCCTAAATTTTTTGCGCACTTAAAAACCTATGCAAGTTTGGAATCAAAACATTCAGCATGTTAAAGGACATAAATATCACTGATGTTTTTAAGGCAAATTTTGAGTTTAGCTAATATTTTAGCAACATGCTAGCTTTTTCTGCTAACATGATATCTGCTGAGGACTTTTGGGCTAATTCTGAGTTAAGCTAGTATTTTAGCAACGTGCTAGCTTTTTGGCTAACTTGACATCTACTGGGGATTTTAAGGTTAATTTTAAGTTAAGCTAGTATTTTTAGCAACATGCTAGTTTTTTGAGGCGGCTAATTTAGCCTCTACTAAGGATTTGGGGGCTTTTTAGGAGGTAAGCTAACATTTGAGCAAAATACTCACTTTTTTGGGGGCTAATTTGGCATCTACTGAGGTTTTGGGCTAAATCTGAGTCCATACCTTAACACATATTTAAACTTTACAGATTTGTTTTCCATTTTTCAAGAAATTCTTAATGCACCTAATGCAACGTCTGCAACTTTCATTCCTTTAGCAAGTTTAGCATTACGCAAATAGCTTTAACATTTTTGCCAAATCCCTTTAGTTTTCTGAGATTTTCTTTGGCTTTGCTGAAATCTTTAGGCAGTTCTGACATTTTTCATGTCGTTGCATTGGTTACTATCCTCTGTGAAATTGAATTGCAATGATAAAGTTTCTGATTGAGGAGTGGCTGTTGTGTTAAGCCCCCCTTCTGTCTGAAACCTTATCATTTTTTTTCCCAGCATCCTTTTCCTGCTGTTTGTTGATCCAGGTTAAATCTTGTGCTTTGAAGGACAGCAGTCGTGCTGTTCTTCACCTATTTTTTCACATTTATTAGTCGTTCAGGTCCACTTTTAATCTGTTTCATTTCAAAGCAACTTTATTTAAACTCATATTTTTTCATGATCAATTCTAAAAGAAACACAAACATGCATTTTCCCCGGGATCTAAAGGACTCATTTGCACCGCCTGTTTCTTGGCAGAGTGTTTGGTGCATAATGTGGTCTGAAAGAGGTTAAGCTGCAGCCAGACGCTGCTTATCATCAGTCGTCAGTGAATCCATCATGGGGCGTGCAGACGGCCGTAAAACAAACGTTTGCCTCTCTGAAGCGTTGAGGAGAGCGTTAGCATAATGCTGCGAGGAAAAGCATCAGCAATGGTCTTACAGAAGCTTTTTCTGCTGCAAATCAATCTGGAACACTCAACAAATCAATTTTCAAACAATATGAAGATTAAAATGAAACTGATTTTTCACACATCCAAAGAAAAGTTTTTTGGGAGTGGACTTCCTTGTTTAGACTCTGCATCTGCTCTGTGCTGCAGCACCAACATTAATGCTTTTCAGAGTTATCGATTCTGTAGTGTATTAACAAATCATGCTTAAAAATTAGGAGTGCCCTGATATAGTATATAGTTTCATCAAAATCGGATGATGTTCCCAAACAGGATTGGATATTTATTTATTTAATTCATTTGATCAGGGCTGTGTATTTCAAGCTTGATATCAAAAAGAAGCCAGACTAAAAGGAATTATGACATTTTATTTCAGTAAAATGTAGCAGAATTTTGTGCAGGAGGTTAAACTGTTTGCTAAAGTTAGCAAGATATTCACTAATTCAAACTTCAGAGCTCAAAAATTCTTTTAATTAACGTTTAAAACTGACATGTGTCTCTCGCTTTTTGTCTTAACACAAAAACTGACCTACAAAGGCATTTAAAAAAAAGGATCTTTCTGATGTTTCTTTTTAATGAGAACGGCGCTCTCCTGCTGCCGCCAGAAAGACGGCAGTGAGACGCTGCAGAGGCTCCAGGAAAAGGAGATTAATAAACTAAATAAAGCCATAATCTTAAAAATAACAAAAATTAAAAGCATGGTTACATTGATCAGAGATTTTTATGAAAACTCATCATATTAACCCTCGTGCTCTCTTGTGGGGTCCAGATGACCCCACCCTCACATTGATGTCTGATCACTCCCATGACAAAGGTGGACAGGATTTCATTTCTGCCACAGAGACCAGTGATGATTAAAAATCACTGAAATAAACAGTTCAGCACGCTGACTTGTGGGGTCCCGATGACCCCACTTTTAATGTAAGCATGCCGAGGACAGTAAAAGGGATATTCATGCTCCAACAACGATAATGGAATTAAGTTCTTGCTTTTCATTTTTATTGGAAGTATGATCAAAAATGTTGAAGCTGCAGTCAAACAAGATATTTTTTTGGCAAAAAAAATGTAAAAGTACATGAATAAAGGACAGAGAGCTAAGGGATCCTGCACTTTACCCGTGTTGCTGTTTTCATTTGGACGATTAAGTCAGTTCTGAATATTTTAATTTGTTTCAGTTTAGTTTGTGTTTGACATCCAGCTGTCAAATTTAAGAGAACTGCTTAAATTGTTGCAGTTCATAGAAGTTGTAATGTTTACAAGTTTACCAGAGTTCTATTTAAATGTGATTCTGCAATAAGAGTCAAGAACTGTGAAAAAAATCAGAATTTTTGTCATGATATTTCTCTTTTCAAAATAAGTCTTCAACTGTGGAATAGTAAGATTTCAGGGTTATTTTTTCTTGCTCAATATACATCAAAGCATGAATATCATATCAATGTTCGTACCTAACTGAGAGCAAACCGTATTGTTGCATCCCTAGTAGATGCTGTATTTTAACTTGATTGTTCAATCTACTTCACAGAAGAGCTCTGATTAAATGTTAAAAACTAAAAAGGTGAATAAAACAAAAATAGGGACCAACCTGGATCAGTTTATCGCATTTATTTAATTTTTTGAAATGTTTAAAAAAGTATTGGGGATTGGGACTCAGTATTGGTGGTATTGTGACACTGACAAAACAGGAGGATGATCTGAGCAGGAGATGACAAACAAACTGAAGTCCAACTTTCTGCAGGGACTTTAAGGCCAGCTTCTTTTTAAAAAATGAGTCATTCGTTTAGCAAAAGTGGTTCCAAGACTAAAGACTGGTCTTCATAATGTCCTCCAGGAGAAGCTCAAGTCCAGATGTGGTGATGCTGATGCGGCGGCTGGAGCTTTCAACCACATGTTTCATGTTCATCAGTCTGATGTCCAGCGTGGACCACCACTCTCTGACTCAACCACGCCCACTTCAAATGTTTGATCGTTGTTGCTTGAAGGAGGAGACAGTGATGTGTCACAAAATGAGGAGTGAAGGTGACAATCCTAACTGACCTGTGGGCTCATCCCGTGACAGACTGAGGGCGTGGACTAACAAATAAGAACAGTCAGTCCTGCTGTTGAAGCTAGACGGATATGGAGGCTATTGAGTCCTTAGGATTCTTCAAAAAAGTCCTTATTTACAGCTAACATTTTTGAATATAGAAATATTAAAACAATTGTTAGCCTCATAAAACAGACAAAGATTGTATTTATTAATATATCTTTTGTAAAAATACCTAGAATGGGGAACAAACAGTTAAATGCGTAGGGAAATTCTAAAAAACATAATGTAAACAATGCACAACTTAAAATTATAACAGCTTGAAACTAATTACACACACAAATCTTTAGAAACTAGGCACAAATTGCTGGTTACACACGCACAAAACCACATTTATGCACAAATCTGATTTAAGACTCTTTTCATGTCTAGAACAAAGAAAAGATTCATCCGTAAGTGATGCATTTAAATGCTGCTAGAATATTCAAGTAGCATTTAACAATGAAGTTAACCAATAATGATCTTTTCTTTTCTATTCCATGCTTCATTTCTGTGATGAATATCAACATAGAAATGAACTCCAGTACAGTGCACCAGATTATAAGGTGCACTATCAATGAATGTTGGAACTTAGGTCATAAATAAGATGCACCAAACTATGAGGTGCATTAAATGAGTCAGAGAAAAGCCAGTCAGTCAGACTATTCACTTCTGGAACTTTGTAACACACTACAACGTCTCAGATATAAGACAAACGTAACAGAAATGCCTGGAACAGCAGTAACCCGTTCAAGCCGTTCTAGTAGAGGGGTGTGCTCGATTCTAATCTGTTAGACTCCAAGACTATGTTTTTGAAAAATTAATCTCTATAAGCAACCATGTATTTTGCAGTTTAAAACAAAGCAGTCATTTTTGCACTTTGAGATGAAAGAATTTATTTTTCACGTTATTATATCGGGCATTGTATGTATTGAAATAATGTTCTCGTTACATTGCTATTAAAGTTAAAGTCTTAACATTTGTTCTGACCATTAAAATGCACTTTCTCTATTCACAGATGTATAACAGACTGAAAAAGCTGATCTTTGTACTGCCTGTTCTTCAATTTATGTGCAGGTAAAACTAGTTCTACAAATTTGTTGACGTACATAAAAACCATACACTCTTACTTTGTACTTGCAAATATTTTTTCTCAAGTTTTAAAAAAAATATTGGTTGATTATCGGTATCTGCTGCAAGAGCCCAGAAAATATCGGATATCGGCATCGGTTGTAAAAAGTCAATATCGTGCATCACAACTATTAAAATGTAACAGAAGAACAAAGGCAGCTATATGCTAGCCACATTAGCATGTTCGCAGTAAAATACAACTCTGTTAGTAGCGTGTAAAAAATCTGACTGATACCACTCAAACTAACATTACTGCAACTACACTAACTCCCAACCTTGTTAGTAACACATAAAACGGCTGTGGTACAGTGGGAGGGCGGACGACGTTTGATCGGAAGACTGCACGTTCGATTCCCGTCTTGCGCAAGACCCTGAACCCCACATTGCCTCTGGTGGAAGGTTGGCCCCAGTGTTCAAGAGAATCTGGCTACGGAAAGCAAATATGACCCCGAAAATTAATAGCCAGAAGCCCCGCCCCTTGCCGGAGCCTGCTGTAACAAAAATATAGTTTTAAGCTTTCCTTTTTTTTTCTCCTCTCTTTTATCGACACCTTTTTGTATTTTTTTCTCTGTGACACTCTGTCAAGGAGACAAAATAAAAAAAACAGCCTTTCGCGGCTCTGATCAGCTGATTCACTGAGAAAAAAACAGTTCCAGTTTATTCTCATTCAAAGGCGTAAAAGCTGATAGTTCTGAAAAGGTTTTAATTTTGATAGGGTATTCTAAAGTTTAGGAAATTTCTGCTTATGGAACCGACTAAAGTTACAATTTCTGCTTCCGGCTACAGATTGATTCTGACCCCGTCTTGAGTGTGACCAGAGGCCCCTCCCCATGTTCAGCAGCAGCGCCACCACCAATGAATGTGTGAATGAGTCTATGACTGTAAAAGTGCTTTGGGCCTTCTAGGAAGGTAGAAAAGCACAGTAGAAGTATTCGCTGCAGCTGCTGATCATCCGATTCCCCCCACCTGTGCCTGCTCCTGTAAATATCTGCCTTTGACGGAGTGTTGCACTGTAAGCATTCAGACTACTCCCTTGCTCTGTTTATGTTTCCAGCTAGTCTCCCTGTTCTGTTTGCCACTCAGCACAGCTTCCAGCTGACCTGCTCAGCCTGTGTTCCAGGCTCTGCACTGGGCTTCATGCTGCAGCTCCTGTCTCTACCCCAAACCTCATAAGTCCCTGCACTTTTGACTTTTCTGAACTTTTCCCAGAGACCTCTTTTTATTATTATATGGACTTTGGAAACAAGAGTTTGTGATCCTGAGGCCTTCAGTGTCTGGAGCCACTCCTTCCTTTAGCTCTACAGAGGACTTCACTCCTCAAGTCAGAGTTAATAAATTGGGTTTCTTGAACTTCTGAGTTAGTCTTATTTTGGGTTGCTGAAGCAAAACCTGACAATACGCCAAAAAACCCAGTCCAACACCACTACACATTAGCCAGACTATCGTAGTAACAGTAACACCCAACCAAACATTTTGAAAGAGCGCCTCTCAAAATCACTTCAACATTAGTCATGTTTTTCTTTTTATTTTAAAGAGGGTTTTATGTGCGCTTTTTTGGGCGAAAACAAGTCAATAACAAGTTAGGATGTAGCGGTTCTTTGTGAATCAGTAAAAAAACAATTCAAACTTATCAACATATTAATCGGTGGAGAAAATAAAAAAATTAGTTTGTCTCGACCTGTGCCTAAATTTAGAAATGCAGAGCAGATGACATTTTTCCATGCAGGCTTGCTGTGAGTGTGTGTGTGTCTATGTGCGCGTGGCGGAGCGATTGTGCGCTGTTACGTGCTCCTTCGGATTTAAAAGTTTCAGTCCCTCCAGGATTTTGCGATGTTGCGATTGCCACTATTAAGACAAATTCAAGCAAAGCCGAGATTTGTTCCTCATTCTGCAATTTTCCTACCGTGACAACAGTCATGGGTGATGATGCAGTTTGGTGACTGTTTCCCTTCTGTAGCTGCACACACACCGACTGCGCATTCAAGCAACCACTTTCATTGAAAAGTCTTTGCAAACGCACATGGAGCACAACAAGAGCAGAGTATGAAAGGATTTGTAATCATTATTTCAGTGTTATGTATGAAAGTTTATTTGTATTGAATCCTTCCTGTTAGTAGGAAAACAGACAGTTGGATGTGAGGACAAAACATATTTGACCTTAAAATACCTTTAATTCATTTGGTTGAAAATAAAAAAAAATTCAAAATGGAAAAATCTAAATCATGACTTTAAAACTGTGAATCGAATCAAATTATGGCTTGACTGAATACTAACAAGTCACAAGTCACTAACAAGTCCCCGATAAATCCATAGTGTGATGTTCCAGCGACCTCATCCATGTTTGACTGTTTTCTGAGAGGAAATCAATTCTGTGGAAACTGCATTTTAGTCCACATCAGAGTTTGTTTCCTCAGCTAGTCTGCTTTGCTTGGTAGGCTGACTTGTTTGCAAGTGACTGTGGTGAAGTTCATGACAGTGTGAATGCAAAGGGACTACTGGACGAGTCAAAGAGCAGAAGTGAACCACACTGGGTAAGTGAGACATGCAGTGAGACAGGAAGTCTGTGACATTTCTGTAGTAATAAGTCAAAGGAAGACAGGAACAGGAGCCTAAAGAAACTCGTCTGAAGCATTCCGGTTCCTGTAGAGTTGAGGTAAGGAAAGACACGCCGGAATCAAAGGCACCGCACACAAACCCACGCCAGAGAAAACACATATTCTTTCTTTCTCTGTTGTCTTTCTGACAGACAAAGATCTCCCATTTAGGAGGAAGTCCTACCTCCATCATATCTATGAGCCACAGCAGCCTCTCCTGCGGAGGGGAGTGAAAAACAAAACCTGCTTTAGATGAGCTGGAAAAGACTTATCGCCCCTACAGGTGGGCAGAGAAATGAGTCAGCCGACGTCTGCACAAGGACCGGATCATGAAAGTAAATCCTGCCTCAGCCTGTGGGTCCGTGTCCCACTAAGCGCTGGCAGAAGAGCGATGAGCAGAGGCTTCACATCCAATTATCACTCCAGGAATGAATCTAAGCAGACTGTTCATTAAAATACCTTTAAGGACTCCCGTTTGAGGTACTGTGGTCTCAAAGAAAGCATCAGAGAGGCAGCGTACCCGTGCAGAACTGAGGGTGGTGTTGGTCATGAAGCTGGCCGAGGAGGAGGTCAGCGTGTCTGGATACGACACCATGGACAGCGAGTCCGGCTGCACGGCCGAGGCTCCGGCTGCTCCCTGACGCGCCTTCAACGCCTGGATTTCCCGCCGCAGCACCAGCCCGTCGAAGCGCTCCACGTCCTGCGGGGTGACCAGCCCTCGCACCTCCGACAGCAGAGAGAACTGCCACAGAGGGGAGGGGTGGAGCAAAGCTTCAGTCACAGTCCAAGAGATCCAGACAAACGCAAAGATTCTGAACTCCCCAGTGCGTTTGACAATCACATGTGGTGTTTACAATGACGCAGGACTAACATCAACCACCCATTAGAATAGCTTTCATTCGAGATTTAATTTAAAGGTTTCAAAGTACAAGTTTTTAGATTTGACCCTTTTGGCTTAAATTAAAGATAGCAAGAGTTGTGACACCCCTTTGAATTGCCTAATTTTATTCATACTTATGTTTAAAAGTTACAGTTTTAAAGTTTTAAAAATGCAGTTTTAGTGTGTTCAATAAATGTTAATCCTGTTTGACCCGTGACCTAAGGTGTGTTTTTGGATTTTGGAAGCCTGTGTAATTGAGTTTCACACCACCGCCTTACATGTTTGGACTCTTGCTATAAAACATAAAACCTATTTAATCCAGATTTTTTTTGTGTGCAATTTTTGTTGTAAAAAATGGCAAAATGTAAACCTCGGATTTGAGGTTTTTTTTTTTTAACTTTTTCAGGTTCACTGTGGAGTTGTTGTGTAATGCTTTAAAATATAGACATCAAATTTATAGAAAGAGACGTTGATGTTGTTCTAAAAAGATTGATATCAAGCATTGCCACAAAGCAATAGTTTTTACAGATAAATTATAGAAGCCAATTGGCCCTGGACAACCAAGGGTTTGACCAAAAAATTGCCAGAAATTAGTGATATGTCCAGGGAGGTTTTGGGTTGGCCCATGTAATGCCTTATTAAAATAAAAGTAATTAAAATGAAATTTAAAATAATCATTTCATTGTCAGAACTGTTTTGATTTTGACTTCAGACTCTGTACCTTCTCCAATAAACTGCTTGTTGAAACAACTAAACAAAATATATGACATTTGGGTAAAAAAATAGACTCTTTAATACAGGGGTCTCAAGCTCAAATCAGCCGGGGGCCGCTGGAGACAGAATCTAGGTGAGGCCGGGCCGCATCAGGATTTTCACAAGAAAAT
>NC_050523.1:23359780-23366047 GCF_002922805.2 Oryzias melastigma | reverse complement strand
TCTTTCATATGAAGACGGGGGCCGCAAATTATCATCCTGCGGGCCGCAGATGGCCCGCGGGCCGCGAGTTTGAGACCCCTGCTTTAATACAAAAAGATTCAGTTTGAAGGTGTATGTCCTACACATAAACATAAACATGAACATAAACCCCTCTTAGGGGTGGGATGATAAAAAATCGATTCATCGCTTTGAGTTTCATGGATCAATAATTGATTTTAGCACATTAAAGTCTGTTAGCTTGATGCTAACGTTTAATGGAAAATCCCATAGGACGGCTAATGCTAACGCTCGGTCGATGTAAGCATACATTGCTGACTAAATGAACATCTTTATATACTCACAGACATGAATTTTCCAAACACTAATAAGGAAAAATAATTAAAGTAACCTTTTAAGGTCTAAAACATAAGTCCTCTCCCCTAATCACTATATAGTGTGTTCACCATCATCTAGTGCTGTCCGAATCTACTAATTCCAAAATCGAGTGCACTAGAAATTTCCCAGAAGTCTTTAAAAAAAAAAACTAGATTGCAGCGAATATAGACCACAATGCATTGCGGTCAAACAATTTCGAGCAAAAAACGTGTTTAAGTGTAATATTTAAATAAACCATCCACATTTTCACCATCAGAACACAGTAGTCATAAATAAACTTCGTGAAATGTTGGTATTGATTTTTTTTTTTTTTTTTTTGCATAATCTCTTTTTTTTTTTTTTTCCCAAGAACTTTATTGAACATCATATAATTTGACAAACCCCAATAGTAATTGTTACAGTATTATGTAAAAAGAAATCACTGGCAAATGTTGGTATTGATTATATTTTAACTACGTGAAATCGATGACGTCATATCCTGTGTTCGGACACAAGTTCTTTTTTCCTTATTTTTCTTGATTAAAAAAAAGGTTACTGCTAAAGCGCAAGCTCCACCTAGTGGCCAAACTGAAACGTCCTCCAGGAGAGGTGAGACAATGTTTACAATGTTAATGATCTGAACATTTTTGTTAGAACTTCTCCTTTATAGTAACACTGTATGATATTAACAATCTCATTATTTCACTGATACATTTTACAGTATGTGAACTGGATCAGATTAATATAAATATATTCAAATTATATAGTGGATTATTAACGTATTTCTAAACAAATCCGTCTAAATGTGTAAACCATGTAAACTCAAAATTGAATTGAATCGAATTGAGTGGATTAATTACTCTGAAATCTTTTAACCATGGGGATTTTTTTTTACATCATTCTGACAGTCCAACTGATCCAGGATGAGTTCAGTACTTGTCTCTGGTTGCTGGCCTGTCTTCTCTTGGGGTGGTCATTAACCATTGCTATTGAAAAATATATATATTTTCCCCTTGATTGCTGTTTCCTTGTTCAGAGCTCACCTTTGCATGTGTGTTCAGGAGCTCGAACAGCGCCATGACGAGCTGCTCCACTCCGATGTGCCCGTCCCGATACTCCTCTACGTAGTAGTTCATGGTCTGACGCTCAGCCTCTGTCAACAGGTGGCGTGCCTGCTCCTCCAGCATGGCCCGCGACTGGTTCACCAGGCTGGACAGCGTCACCTGGGAGCCGGCCACACCCTTATAAAACCCCGGCTGGTGTGGACAAAGACAGACAAAAGACACGACTCTCATCAATATTTTTATTGATTTCTTTATTTTTCTGGATGATGGAATGAAGTACAAAGTGAGTTGAGGGAGTAGAGGACAAGGAGGAGGAGTTGTGAATGTGGAGGTGAGAAATGATGAAAAAGAAAGATTTTATTCAACGATTTCTTTCTTGTCTTTAATCTTTTTCTTAACTTTTGGCTGCTCCCCTTAGGGGTCACCAAAGTAAATCATCTGCCTCCACCTCATCCTATCCTCTACATTCTCCTCCCTTAACCACTGTCAGCCTTCACCACATCCATAAATGTCCTCCTCAGTCTTCTTAGGCTTCAGGGGTGTCAAACTCAATCACACAAGGGCCGAAATCCAAAACACTACTTAGGTGGCGGCCGAACAGGATAAATATTTATTGAACACTCTAAAAATATATTTTTAAAACTTTAAAACCGTAACTTTTTACCATAATTATGAACTAGATATATAGCGTTACCTGCTGCTAGAGTAAAAGCTGTAAGCTGAATTTGGCTGCTGAATATGATAGTGGTGATAGCTGAAGATACTGAAATTGATAGTTAAAAACACTGAAGTTGATAGCTGATATCACTGAAATTAATAATGGAAACAACAGCATAATTATTATCTAAATGCCAAATAAGGCTAAAAAACAGACAAAAAAAACTTGACTAGCTTGTTAGTGAAAACAGCTAGCATGCAGCTGAAAAAATAGCTAAACTTCAAAATAGCCTAAAAAACTGACCAAAAAAACCCTAAATTAGCCAAAACAGTTGGTACATTGCTCAAATATGAGCTAAACTCCAAAATGGACTAAAAACAAGAATAAAAGCCTAAGTTAGCCAAAACAACTAGCATGTAAATGGAATATTAAACCTCAACATACCATAAAAATCTTAATAAATGCTAAAACAGCCCAAAAAGCTAACAGAATGCTAATTTTTAAAACTTTGAATAATACAAAGGCAGGAATATTATTCCAGAACAAACCTTAAATACAGTAACTTTCACTATTTTACTCTCCAAAAAATATATTTTGTCAAAATTATGCAAGTTAAAAATGAGCGCAAGATAATATCTGGCCCTAACGATAAAATAAAATGATCTGGTGGGCCGGGTATAGGGCCTTGACTTTGACACTTGAATACTACATGAAGTGAAAAAAAAATAGGAAGATACATGAAAACCAACAAGAAAATCAACGGTCGTCAGACTTGAACTGAAAGTGTCCACTGGCTGTTGTTTGGTCATGAATCAGAACAGCACAGAGGCTGCAGCCTGGAATGGCCGCTCTCCTGTGGAGTGCAGTTTAGTCCCGGGTGGAGGACGCAGCAGGAGTCTGCGTTGTCAGATCGTTTTGTGGGGCGTGATGAGGTCTTTCAGAAATTCTGGGGCATGACCACGAAGACTCTGGAAGGTTAGCAGACAGATTTTGAATTGGATCCTCTGAGACAGGAGCCAGAGGAGGTGGGCGATGAAAAGTTGGGGTTATGTGTCCTTGATTGGGTCAGAATCTTGGCGGCACCGCTCTGGATGCACTAGAGCTTTTGCTCGCTCCAACAATAGTCAAGCCTCAAGGCGACAGAGCAGCTTCTCAGCATTTTTATTCTTATTTATGTAGGATTTTTAGCCAGAAAACAGAACTGTTTACTTTAAAAATGTCCTTTTAGAGGGTGCTTTGTCCAAAACGGATAAAAGCTTAAAGTGGTGTGAGGAAGAAAAGCCAAAAATATAATCAGAATTATCAATATTCTATATAAATCTGCCTTTTCTTATTCATTACTTTTTGAGCACAACAGCATCAGTTCTTCAAACTTAAACAAAATAAAAAGGAAACATTTCAGAAAAGAAAAGTAATTTCCAGAAATCAAAATGAGATGCAATAAATTGAAATACAATAAGAAACTGGAAAAGCTGAGTATTGTGGGACATCACTGATTGAATGATGACGTTTGTTTTCGACTGGAAGTTATTTGGAGTGAAAATATCTTTCAGCAGAAGATATTTCTTTAAGATTCTGGCCACGCCCACTGCTGAAGCTTGGCGATCGATCAATCAACTCCAGCCAGAACATCCTTCTGCTTTCCCTCCTCTTCAAAACTCAAAACATTGTTGTCCAATCAGTGACGCCCAAAAATATCTACCCATTCCAGGCTTTTGCTGTGTTTTTTTAACATTTTGATTTCTGGTATATTACTTTGGTTTCACTAAATGTTTTTTTTTTCATTTTGATTTCTGGAATTAGTTTTATTTAAAAAAATGTCATGTTGTTTCTTTAGTAATGGACCATTTTCTAGGAGACGTCAGTCAAAACAGCGACAAGGCCAAAAATATAAAAAGTGACTTCCGGTGTTCAGGTTTAGAACGGCAAAGCTGACAGATGAACGCTGTTTAACACAATTTTATGCAAATAATAAAAGGTAATCTTACCAATTTCAACAGAAAAATATTATTTATATATTATTATATAAATGTCCTGCCGAATTGTATTTTCATTTCCTGTCCTAGATTTTTCACAAATGAAAATACAAATTCTTCAAAATTTGAGGTTCAATTGAAACTATAGACCTTTCATTTGAGCAGATTGTATTCTAACAGGTTCTATTTTGCTTGATGTTATTCACAATAAATACTGACATTTGATCTAAGAGAGGAAACAATACAACTAGTTAGGACATTTAAAACATAAATATTGTACAAATGTACGTTACAATTGGTAAGGTTACCTTTAATTATTTACGTAAAACTGCTTTAAACAGCGTTCAGCTGTCAGCTTTGCTGTTCTAAACTATATACATAACATATAACCAGTCTTTTGTTTTGTTTCTTTTAATTGTCATTGTGATCTTTGAAATGTTTGGGTGATTTGTTGACATAATTTTCATTTCAGGGCCACCGCAGAACAGCAACACTTTGCTGTTTTTTCTTTCTGCATTGACCCTAAGATTTCCATGTGTGAAACCGGAAGAAAGAAAAATCTCAATTAAAGAAGAGATTCCAACAAATATAATATTTTTAGAGATGCTAAAATGAGAAAAATAAAGTAAATGTTTAGTTTGCTACTGAACCTCAGGAAGAATGATGGCTGAAACTGGACACAAAAGCAGACAGAAGAACTGAGGATGAAGAGGAAGCAGACATGCTGGTATAAATGAACATGGATGCTCCAACACAGCAGCTCACTGCAGCACAGAAGCTGCTCCGCTGTCTCCAGCGCGGTGGTGCCAGCTGGCTCATCTGCCAAAGCTGAGATGTCAAATCACCTGTCAGCTGCAAATCTGCTCCTTCTTTCCTCCTCTTCCTCCCTGTTATTTGCTTTCTTGCTGGCAGCATTTTTTTAATGACCTCTTCAACCAAAGCCAGCCGCAGTGTTTGTCCCTGCAGGTCTGTGCAGACAGACAGAACCGGGCCTTCCTCAGCCTCTGCTTTCTCCTCTTCCTCACCTCTCGCTCCCTCTGTATTATCAGCTGTATTATTCGCAGCGCCATGACAGGAGAGAAGAGAAGCCAGCAGCCTCTCAAGCTGAAGGTGAACTGAGCCCTAACAGCTGCAGTGCTTACTGGAGGCTTTTTTGAGGCACCATTGTCCCCGCCGCTTAACTCAAGGGCGCGCTGGAGGGAAGCGGGGGGGAAGGGGGGGACCTCAGAAGAAATATTCAAGCTGTCTGTCACCGCCGGATTAAAGGCTGGGCTGACACCTGAGGGACTCGGTGAGGCGGGCCGTCACTCGGCTGAAGAACACCTGCAGTCACCTGCTAATGAGGCCGCTGCTTTTACAGCTAATGGACAGCCCCGGATTAAACGGCCCATTTGTGAGACCTGACCCGTCGCTGAGGTCACGCGCCGGCAGGGCTTGTTAAATGCCACATGCGCTAATTGATGCTGAGCATAAAAGTGTCTCCTATGGCTTTTTGATAATTAATAGAAACATGCAGCTTTCTTAAATTAAACCTCTCATTTCAGTGAATAATCTGATTTTAGCTCAGCTGAGGAGACACAAAGTCCAGTTTTTATAAAAAAAAACAACATTTTTTTCAATAGTCGGTGCCATAAAAAATGACTAGTTTAAGACAACTTATTTGATAAATTTGGGGCTAAAAATTAAAGAAAAATAGTTGAAAGAATCACAAAAAAACTCTTGGAATGAGCAAAAGCAGCTTCTAAACATAAAAAAAAATAGATAAATAAATCACATTTTGAGAGATGCTAGGTTGTTTTTATATTTTTGCTTTTGTTTTTGCCAATAAATAGGCACAATTCATATTTATTATTAAAAAAAGAAGGTCATGAATGCAAATCCAATTTTTTTTAAAGGATAAAGTATGACGGTGCGGCTCCTTCTAGGTTCTAATCAGTAGAAAATGAGCCCAAATGGCTCTTTTACTGTTAAAGGGGGCCGACCCCTGGGACAGGCCCTTTAAGGTCTTCACACCTTTCTGTGAGCTGACTTCACTTTTACCACCAGCTGGAATCAGAATCAGTTCACACTAGTTTCAGTCTGGACCAAATGTCAGCAGAACTTCTATTTCAACTTCAGTGTAAACAACTGTTGGATTCCGAGTCTTGCTGTCATTTTGCACACAGAAGAACGGGAACTTGACCAGTGTTCTCTGAACTTGGACTCCACAGATGGG
>NC_050523.1:23359519-23359697 GCF_002922805.2 Oryzias melastigma | reverse complement strand
CTGCAGAAACTATGTTCTAGAAAACGACACAGGCGTTTGGATTTTGTCTAAAATCAGCATAATAATAATGAAAAGAACAACCAAAAGAGGATTAGAGTGGGACTTTAAAGAGCCTCACTGGTCCTAACAACTGTTGGATTCCAAGTCTTGCTGTCATTCTCCACACAGAAGAACGGGA
>NC_050523.1:23349511-23359485 GCF_002922805.2 Oryzias melastigma | reverse complement strand
GTTCTCTGAACTTGGACTCCACAGATGGGACGTGTGCAGGTATTAATTCTCCACAGACTAAATCTGTCTCCACAGCAGATTTCGAACTCCAGCGCACGCCCAGTCTGCATGAGTTATGTTGCTGAGGAGGCTGCCATGTCTGCTCAATTCTTCCATGCATCAGAAAATAAAATTAGCAACCCGATCCATATCTGTGACATTCAGCTGGGGTCTGCTGATTTATGCAAAGTGACTGGGAGGTACTTGACCTCAGCATTACCTCAAACACAACAAATCCCTGCTGCCAGAGACTGACGGCACTTTTTATTCACTGGACTTTTAGTAAATAAAAGCATATTACCTTAACATATTTCAGAAATTACTGACAGGACTCATCTGTTTGGTCAAAGCTCAATGAGCATCAGCAAGGACGGTTCAAACACAGACAAATGTGTAAAGGTTCGGAGCATCTCTCATCACTCATGCTGGGCTTCCTTCAGCAGCAATTCTCCAGGTTTTAGCAACATCTATTAGTGTTTTTCTTCACACCTTCTGTGGTCAAATCTCTCCTGATGGTTTTGAGACAGACTTTAGTTTAACACTGACTGATGAAGAATTCATGAATTGGCACAGATCTCAGAGGACTTTGAGTCAAAAAAAAGTTAAACCCATTTTCAAGGTTCTGCTAAACTGACAGTGAGTAAGAAAAGCAGCCCAGAAATCACAGAGTCTTCAATAAGAACCTCGAACAATCACAAGAAGAAAAAAAAATAAATAACAAGACTTTCTTTCTCGTTTGCTGCCTCCTCTGAACACAGTCAATTTCAAAGAGATCCAGTTGATCTGAGCTGCTGTGTCTGATCCTCAGGATGAGATCAGGATGAGACACCCTAACAGGAAGACTTTACTGTCCAACGGTGAAGAAAACACGCAGCAAGAAGCTCTAATGTGAGGAATACAAAACTAGCAACATAAACCGAAATCTGGAATAATTTCAGAAAACTGTCAAAAAAAATCCCACATCAATGTAAGGGTGGGGTCATCTGGACCCCATAAGAGAGCACCAGGGTTAAAGGGGCCCTACCACGAACATTCTACTTTTTTAGGGTTTAAATGTATTATACTGTTCATTCTTCTCTATAAAGAACCCCAAAGCGGCCCCTCCCATACCCACCAAAAGGAGCGGTTTGTATCGTGATGACGTCAGCACGATACAAACCGCCCCCTCCAGGAAAAACTGCTGCAAGCTCCGCCCCCAGACTACAACGAACACACACCCACTTTCTCCGCACAGCTGTGGTGCTGAGGTAGTTCTCATTCCAGAATGTGTCTCCTGGCAGAGGATAACTACCTAAATGGACCAACCAAAACGGCCACCCTACCCGACAGTCACGTGATGTAAACATGTTAGAAATTAGCCAATCGGTGAGCCGCAGACAAATGTAGAGTATTTATTGTCATATTTCAAAAGGAAATAATTGGCCTTACTGTTTACTTGTTAGGACGTTTATTTTAACACCACTGAAAAACGTATAACTCTATGTACTTATTAAAACTAAGTTTTAATAAGTGAAAAATCCTGGACAGCATTTGCAGACTGCGGCATATCCATCTTTCTCTTCTGTTTTGCCCTGCCCCCATAGCTGCTGGCCAATGACTGAAGAGATCTTTAGTCACATGGTTTAGTTTACAAAGTTTGGTCACGCTGAGGAGGCTCGGGGAGGCAGGCTCAAGGATGACAACGTGAAATGGGCGGGGCCAACAAGGAGAGAAAGGCGAAGCCTCAGAGATCGAGTCGTTTAACTTCCGTGTATTAAAACGGTCCATAAAAACGCCAAATATTTCCTAAGTAATTTGCTTTTGCGTGTTCCAAAGGTAATAAATGATCATATATATGTATGTAGTTTACTCTGAAAGGCTGAAGAAAATCATGGTCGTGTGGTGAGTGCATTGGAAAGTATTAGTAAGAATAACGTAAGTAATGCACACTTATGACATACAGGTGATGCTGATGTATGGCGCCCTTACGCCACACTGTAGTCCTTATTAAGGTGCAAGTATTAACCCCAGTCCAAGCTTTGTGCAAATGTTTGACTCACGAGGCATACGCGTGACACGTCAGCACTCATAGGACGTCCACACAAACTATGATCTGATTGTCTAGTTTTTGTCAGTTTTTACAGTGAGGTAGTGTGGGGGGCGGGGGGGGGGGCACAATGGAATATACTCAACTTTAGCAGGGTTTAAAATGTTAATAGTCCTTCGACAAGCCTGAGTCTCATCGACTTCACCCTTCCTTACCCTTACGTCTTGACATGTTCACTGGTACTTGTCCCCCGCAGCATACCCATAGAAAAAAATGAGCAGGAACATCTTGGCTTTACAGATTCACTGAATGGTTTAAAACTTTGGTATTTTGTGTGGGTCACTTGCAAACCGCTTTACATATTTTTGCCCACTATCAAGGTCTACTTTAAAAGTAATCCAGGACTCTAGTAATAGATTACAAATCTGTAACAGCAATATTGTAAGGTTAAAGGTTATTTTAGGACAACACTAATAATCTGTTTGAGAGGAATTTACTGTTTCTGTGGGAATGAGTTCACCTGATGAACAGGTGACACAAACCTCTGCGGGTTTGAGCCTCACAATCAGCCGATGATCAATCCGAGGAAAGAAATGTTTACGGAGGATGCTGACACAGAGTGAGGGGGCAGCAGTGGGGGGGCACTCTAATAGGGCTGTCTGGCTCACATGGATGTGCTGGAGAGCTGTGAGTTATTGCCTCCTTTCCTTCTGCTGAGCCTCAAAGCCCGGCTGCTATATATCTTACCCCCCAACACCCCCAGACACACTATCATGCAAGCACAGAGCAGCGGCTCATGTGCATCAGGCTCACTCTCAGCTTCTTTACCTGCTTTTTCAATCTGCTGAGCTTCACTCCCGACATTTCTGTATCTGCATTTGAGCAGAGGGTTCTCAGTGTTTTTCTACAACCTCCAGATGGATTTTTACAACAGCACACCAGCAGTTCAGTGAGTAAATATTGTATGATTTTACACCAGAGCTTAAAACATGACAAAGCGTGCAGCTCACTCTCCACAAACAGGCAGAGCTGCAGGCCAAACTCTGCAGTCAGCATTCTCCTGGAGATGCTTTTCCAGAGCAGCACTTTTCTTTATGGGTCCTGGTTGGAGTGGGGGGGAATGTCACTTTGAAAGATGAAAGCTCTTCCAGAACTGTTGCCACAAAGTTCACGGTAGATTCTGATAAAAGAGGTCTCGTTACGGCCAGTGGGGATCCTCTCCTCCACAGTCAGAAAAACCCAAACTCCTGCTGCACAACCAACAGCACATGAAGCCCTGATGCTCCAGACGGTCATGTGGAGGTCAGTGTGACAGAGGGATCCGCAGAAGAAGAAGTTATGCTTTCCTGACTGTTCCTGAGCTGCTCCTGGTGGACAGGGAGAGGAGCGCTCATCCTTCCTGTTCTCTGCATCTTCTTCAGTCATAAAGACAATCTCCACTTCATCTCCAACCACTTTCAGAAAACTCTCTCTGTTCTCTGCATACTAGCTCCAGACTACGGCAGTGGAGCCAGCACCAGTGTGTGAATGAGTGTGTGGCTGTAAAGGGCTTTGGGCCTTGTAGAAAAGTGCAATACAAGTATACACCACTCATTCATAATCCTTTGAATGAAATAAAAAATAACCAAATAATTCTCTGTGATCTTCAAAGTCAATTCAAATACATTCAAAAACATCACTGGTGGTTCGTGCATTTCAGAGCTGAGCCTTCAGTACTCCTCTGCCAAAACCATCCTCGTTAATTATAACTATTTTATATTTCGAACATATCATTTTATGGAGCAATTCCATCATAAATGAATCATTTAAATAGACTGAATTCACTACAATTGCACATATTGTAAAAACAAACTCAGCGCATGCAAGTCTCCTCCCACTGCAATAACAGCTGCACAATTGACAACTCATTAAACTTTTTTATTTACAGCAAATCCAACGTATTTAAAGATGAACTCCATCTATGCAGGAAGTCCAGCAGGAGATTTCCCTGCAAAATCCTGTATGCCGTATATCAGTTCTTATCCTGAGATCAGAGCGCTGCGCTAAGCTGGAGAGGGATGTGTGCAAAATGTTTTTAGTGGTGCTCCTGAAATCTCTGGTGGTCGATGAGGGCGATAAAAAACTAGTTTTTCATGGTCTTTAAACCTGTTTTTGTCTGAGAAATCTTGTGAAATCCTGCCTTGAAGCTGACAGCGTTTGGAGCAGCCGTGATGCGTTCAGTGGCGGCGTGGAAGTTCTCATACTGGCCCCTTTCTCGCTCATCATTGTCTTCGTTACCCTCGCCAGAATTAACTGGTTGAAAGTGGCGAACCAATCCTTTCCCTGCTGAGACAGGCTTGCTAGCTTTGGAGTTGGTTGGGCTTTTGTCCAATTTTTCCGGAAAAGTCCATCTTAAGTATGGCTTACAAAATCAATCCGCAACTAAATCAACTTATCCGCCTTATTCTATTGTTAACTGCAAAACAGCGAGTAATTCAACACAAAAAATCCAGTGCAGCTGCTGCCTATGAGCTGAACAACAGAACAAGTAAGCTTTTGGTAGCGCTAGCTTTGACCATCCAATCTCTTGAGGTGGTCGTATGGGCAACTGCAAGACACACCCGAGCTCTCCTTGAGATGCAGATTTCCATCTCTACAGTCTTCTATAGACCCAGACAACCCAAAACCCTCAGTAATCTGACCTGAACCGAACCCTAACCTGCTCATCTATGACCTCTGACCTAAATGAGGACTCCTGCTTGATCAACATCAGCTACATTTATAAATCCATCAAAGACTTGATGATAACGTTCCAAACTGCAACAAAACGACCATAATGAGGAGAAAGAATCAGTTTGCTTTTGTTTACTTTGTTCTGTATATTTTACTTTGAGAAAGAGCATTTGCATTTGTTGCAGAGATGCTGTTTATATGACAAAATTAGGCTTGAAGTCACCATGTCGGATTTCTGTGCTGCATTGAAAACCGATTTTAAACTGAAACGACTCAAAACATTGTCATTCCCTTGTTGGTGTTAAAGTGAGTAGAACTGTAGGACTGAAGCCAGAGTGTAATAGAGTCTATTAGCCGAGATTTAGGGTTTAGTGAATTATACCTTGAAACAGGGGGGGTCACACTCAATCGCACAAGGGGACAAAATCCAAAACACAACTCAGCTTGTGGACCGAACATGATAAACATTTACTAAACACTCTAAAACTATTTCTTTAATCTTTAAAACTGTAACTTTTTAACATAATTACGAACAAGATATACAGCATTACCTCCGATAAGGCTAATGGGAATGATGTAAGCTGAATTTAGCTACTGAAGATGTTAGTAAAGATAGTGGAAGATACTGAAGCTGATAGCTAAAAATGCTGAAGCTGATGGCTGAAAACGCTGAAGCTGATAGCTGAAAAGGGTGAAACGAACAGCTGAAAATGCTGAAGCTGATGGCTGAAAACACTGAAGCTGATGGTAGAAAACGATGAAGTTGATAGCTGAAAATGCTGAAGCTGATAGCTAAAAAGGGTGAAACGAACAGCTGAAAACACTGAAGCTGATGGTAGAAAACGATGAAGTTGATAGCTGAAAAGGGTGAAACGAACAGCTGAAAACACTGAAGCTGATGGTAGAAAACGATGAAGTTGATAGCTGAAAATGCTGAAGCTGATAGCTAAAAATGCTGAAGCTGATAGCTAAAAATGCTGAAGCTGATGGCTGAAAACGCTGAAGCTGATAGCTGAAAACGATGAAGCTGATAGCTGAAAACGCTGAAGCTGATAGCTGAAAATGCTGATGCTGATAGCTGAAAAAGCTGAGGCTGATAGCTGAAAATGCTGAAGCTGATGGCTGAAAACACTGAAGCTGATAGCTGAAAACACTGAAGCTGATGGCTGAAAACACTGAAGCTGATAGCTGAAAACGCTGAAGCTTATAGCTGAAAACGCTGAAGCTGATAGCTGAAAACGCTGAAGTTGATAGCTGAAAACGATAAAGCTGATAGCTGAAAACGCTAAAGCTGATAGCTGAAAACGCTAAGGCTGACAGCTGAAAACGCTGAAGCTGATAGCTTAAAACGCTAAAGCTGATAGCTGAAAACGCTAAGGCTGATAGCTGAAAACGCTGAAGCTGATAGCTGAAAACACTGAAGCTAATAGCTAAAAATGCTGAAGGTGATAGCAGCTAAAATATTAGCTTAATGCCAAATTAGTCCAAAAAATCTCAGTAAGTTCCAAAATAGTCCAAAAAGCTAGCACAATGCCAATTTTTAAAACTTTAAAACCGTAAGTTTTTAACATAATTATGAATAATACAAATGCAGGAATATTATTCCAGAATAATATTCGGAATTTAACTTAAACCTTAAGCCTTAAATAACTTTCAATATTTTACTCTCCATAAAAATATAATTTGTCAAAATGATACAAGTTAAAAAAAAGCGCAAGATAACATCGGGCCATTAATAAAAATAAAATAAAAACGATCTGGAGGGCCGAATAGAATTACAAGGAGGGCCGGATCCGGCCCCCGGGCCTCGATTTTGACACGTCACGTAAAGTGACAGTAGAATATATAAAACGCTATGATTAAATCAGATCAGAAGTGCAGTCAAACATCTTGCTTCGTTCATGTTGACCCAACATCACAGCAAACTGCTAATTAACTATTAAAAAAATATGCCACTGATAAATTCTAGTGCAGCTATCAGTGTTTCGGAGCTTTGGACATAGAGTTAAACCCCATATCCAAGCAGGAAGCATTCGTCTGTGTTTCCAGAGGACATCGATGCTCGAGTTTCCATGGTGTTCAGGCTCTCTGTTGGAAATGTTTTTTCCCTTTTCCTCTTTTCCTGCCTCCAGCAGACCTCATTCTAACGGCTGTGCACTTATCAGGCACTTGCAGAGCTTGTTGAAAAGCTGATGAGCTGGATTAGGCTTGCTGGTACAGGAAACCCAACTGAAGCAGTCGGGCAGTGGGTGGTGTGAGGACCAGGATTAGGAAACGCTAAATTAAAGCTTAAAATCAATTGAAGTAAAGAATCAGATTAACAAACATTAAGGGATGAAGGCTTCTTTTAATAAAAAAGAGGAACAACAATGGAGGGAATTCTGTTAGTGAATGGAATCATTAAGAGTATTGTCTGAGATTCTTCAGATTTTATATATTTATCAATCTTCTGACCCAAACATTTATATTTCTACCAGCCAGGAAATACAGCTTCAATGAGGAGTTCTTTATGAAACTCTATGTCTGACAGCTAACTAACTTTGAAAAGTCAAAATTCATTTTGAATGAAGATTTTCTTTTATAGTTGGGACAAATGATAAAATATATAAACACATTGCTAATTGAATTATTTCAAAAGAAAAGTACACAAAGGGTTTCAAGACTTCATTTGCTCCTTTTATGATTCATCTGTCTCTATCTCGTTTTTGCTCCTTTGATCATTTGTACCCTGAATTTTTAACGCATGTTTTATTTGTTTTCTGGATCAATGTTCAGCCTTTAGGCTTCTAAAGAAGATTTTACAGCTGGTTCCACCAGTTACTGAATCACTACCAACTAAAGAGCGTGCCCCTGCATGGAGAAATGGCATCAGCTGAATCAGAAGCGGCCGTAAAATATCCCGACATGCTGAAGAAGATAATCATGGAGGATAATTGTGATCTGGAGCTGGTGTTTAATATGAATGAAACCAGCCTCAACTGGAAGAAGATGCTCTCTGGTACTTATCTGATGAAGGAGGAAGGACGCGCTCCTGGTTTTAACCCTCTAACTGCCTGCTCAACCAAACAGTAGAGCATATTTGGAAAACACATTATTAAAAACATTGATTGTGTGTATTACTCCCCTAAGGCAAGAAACAGCAGAATTTTTTTATTGATTTTTGACACAGAAAGACAGAGTGAGACTCTGATTTCATGCTTTATGTCGACTAATACTCCAATGTTCTTCAATAAATATTTTAAGTGTTTTTGATGATTAAAGATTGGTGACGGACATTCTCCGGCCACGAAGGGGTGGGGGTTTGAGGGTGTCTCTTGTCATAGCTGACCCCCGTGAATATGAGGGAATACTATATCATAAGAAAAATATCACAAAAATATGTTAAAAACAACAAAAAGAGGATTTTCTTTGGAGTTGGTCTTTCAGTAGGTTACTGGGATGCTCCTTTTAAAGTCCCCCTATGATGAAAATTCTGTTTTTTAAGTTTTAACATGTATGTGTGGCGTTTTTCTTATGAAAGAGAACAAATGTAATATGAAATCATTTCGTTCAGCTCAGCTCCAAAAGCCACGCCCCCTCAGAGGAGATTTTGGAAACTTCAGATCAACATGAAAAGTAGCTTTTTAAGACATTTAGGTTGAGGGATTTTGGTTAAAAATGTAATAATGATAGTTAAAACACAAATAGGAGAATTTTTTAAATAAAAACATAGTCATAGGGAACTATTAATTACTGTATGTCCTCTGTCCACCAGTTTTAAATAGATTCCTGAGTCTTCCCCTATTCTTCCAGTTATCACTAGAGAGAACCTGTGTATCTACACCAAAAATGACCATCTGTTATAGTTGGTTTGTATTTGTGTTCCAACCTTTTTGTCAACTTTTGTATTGAAACAGAGTCCCCCGTGAAATTAAAAAACCATGATGGCTTTTGTCTTTTTTGAAAAAGCAATTTTCAAATAGAACGTAATGAAAAGTGATTAATGTGTTTGCAATTCATCTTTCCTATTAACTGCTCAAACATTCAGCTACAAATGAATTTGTAATTTAGCTGAGTGATGTCTTCATTAATGGCTCAGTTATTTACCAGACTTACTAACATTGATTATTATGTGACAATTGAATCCTGTATTTTCAGAAGGCTCGGCTGCTTTTTCAGACACTCCTGTCCTTTATCCCTCTGGACTTTCAGCCGGACAAGCTTACGGGGAAGTGCGCTTCTCTCTTCTTAACATCTCTCCTTCACCATTACACCACCTTTCCTCCCTCACAGCAGCAATGTTAGGAAAAAAAACTGTCCATCACAGCTTCCATAATGGGAAGTGAGCTCTCCCGCTCACCTTTCTCCTTTGCTGCTGTCAACTGCTGTCTCTTCCAACTTTCCTCTGATTCCCACCCTCCTGCAAGAACTGTTTTTTTCTTTCCAAAGTCATAACCAAAGTCAAGTTTAAGCAAATAACCGGCACTGATTCTAGGATTTACATGCTGGGTAGAACATTTCCACAATGATCTGAGAACAAAAACTTTGATAGGAGATCTTTAACCCTTTAACACCGGAGCTACAGTGTTTATGTTCTTTGATTTACTTTATTTTTTTAACCGTTAACACGACCAACGTCATTCCAGTAGGTTCTGAAGGAGAAAAACAGCACAAGCCGCTTTTCTGCTTCAAAATCTACTAGCGAGCTCTGTATTCGAGCTAGCAAGCTCCACTGTAGAGATCTAGCGAGATCGGCTATAGAGAGCTAGTGAGCTCCGCTGTATCGAGCTAACAAGCTCCACTGTACAGAACGCTGCTGTATCGAGCTAACAAGTTCCGCTGAATCAAGCTAGCGGGCTCTGCTGGAGCCAGCACCACTGTAGGAAGCTCAACTGTTCTGAGCTAGCAAACTCCGCTGTTTGAAGCTAGCAAGCTCCACTGTATTGAGCTAGCAAGCTTTGCTGTGTCGAGCTAGGAAACTCCACTGTAGAGATCTAGCGAGATCCGCTATAGAGAGCTGGTGAGCTCCGCTGTAGCGAGCTCAGTTGTATCGAGTTAGCAAGCTCCACTGTAGAGAGCTCTGCTGTTAATGAGCTAGCGAACTCTACTGTATCATGCTAGCAAGCACCGCTGTATTGAGCTAGTTAGCTCCATTCTAGCGAGCTCCATTGTAGCAAGCTAGCAAGCCCTACTGAAGCAAGTTAGAAAGCTCCACTGT
>NC_050523.1:23320336-23348646 GCF_002922805.2 Oryzias melastigma | reverse complement strand
TCCAAAGTCATAACCAAAGTCAAGTTTAAGGTAAGTAAACGTATGCCAGCAAATAACCGGCACTGATTCTAGGATTAACATGCTGGGTAGAACATTTCCACAATGATCTGAGAACAAAAACTTTGATAGGAGATCTTTAACCCTTTAACACTGGAGCAACAGTGTTTATGTTCTTTGATTTACTTTAATTTTTTAACCGTTAACACGACCAACGTCATTCCAGTAGATTCTGAAGGAGAAAAACAGCACAAGCCGCTTTTCTGCTTCAAAATCTACTAGCGAGCTCTGTATTCGAGCTAGCAAGCTCCACTGTAGAGATCTAGCGAGATCCGCTATAGAGAGCTAGTGAGCTCCGCTGTAGCGAGTTAGCAAGCTCCACTGTAGAGAACGCTGCTGTATCGAGCTAACAAGCTCCGCTGAATCAAGCTAGCGAGCTCTGCTGGAGCCAGCACCACTGTAGGAAGCTCAACTGTTCTGAGCTAGCAAACTCCGCTGTTTGAAGCTAGCAAGCTCCACTGTATTGAGCTAGCAAGCTTTGCTGTGTCGAGCTAGGAAACTCCACTGTAGAGATCTAGCGAGATCCGCTATAGAGAGCTAGTGAGCTCCGCTGTAGCGAGCTCAGTTGTATCGAGTTAGCAAGCTCCACTGTAGAGAGCTCTGCTGTTAATGAGCTAGCGAGCTCTCCTGTATCATGCTAGCAAGCTCCACTGTATTGAGCTAGTTAGCTCCATTCTAGCGAGCTCCATTGTAGCAAGCTAGCAAGCCCTACTGAAGCAAGTTAGAAAGCTCCACTGTATCGAGCTAGCGAGCTCTGCTGTATCAAGCTAGCAAACTCCACAGTAGCAACCTAGTTAGCTCCGCTGTAGCGAGTTAGCAAGCTCCACTGTAGAGAGCTCTGCTGTATCAATCTAGCAAGCTCCACTGTATTGAGCTAGCAAGCTCTGCTGTGTCGAGCTAGGAAACTCCACTGTATCAAGCTAGCAAACTCCACTGTAGAGATCTAGCGAGATCCGCTATAGAGAGCTGGCGAGCTCCACTGTATTGAGCTAGCAAGCTCCGCTGTATCAAACTAGTTAGCTCCACTGTATCGAGCTCAGTTGTATCGAGTTAGCAAGGTACACTGTAGAGAACTCTGCTGTTAACGAGCTAGCGAGCTCTGCTGTATCATGCTAGCAAGCTCCACTGTAGCGAGCTAGTTAGCTCCATTCTAGCGAGCTCTATTGTAGCAAGCTAGCAAGCCTTACTGAAGCAAATTAGAAAGCTCCACTGTATCGAGCTAATGAGCTCTGCTATCCGTTGGGAGGCTGGCTAACATAGCGAGCCGACCCACTGAATTCCCACTTAAGTCACTGTAGGCAAACCCATTCAGTGGCCCACATTTCTGCTCACTTTTGAACCATATGAGGCCCACCTGGCTTTGCTGGCTGGGTTGTAAAGATTCTGTGTTTAAGCGTCACCAACAACGCCTCAGGTGTTAAAGGGTTAAATACAACCCATTACATTAAATTCTCCTATTGGTTAGAACCGGCTTCTGTAATGAATGAAATGTTGCTCCTAGAAGCCGGGACCGTTTCCAAATCCATCATAAAGTTTAATGTCCTGCAGTGATGCTAACAAAGTGTCTGGCAGAGACCAATATGAATGTAGGATGTAACAGGAGTTTCAGGTTTAAGAACTGGGAGAATTGTCCTGAAGCTTCAAGAATAAAAGTTTCCTCATCAATGCCAGGAAAATAATCAGACTAAAACGGATGGAGGTGTGAGCTCTACAACACTTTAGGGTTTTACTTTACTTTCTAACAGAGTCTGTGAAGCAGGAATATGACGTGAGGCTGAACTTCCACTCGTCCCCGTGGAGGCGTGGAACAGATGGCAGCAGATGCTGTTTGTTTGTGGCGTTTTGCTGACTAGTCCTGCATCAGAAAAGCTCTTCCTGCTCGACGTTTGTTCCAGCCTGAGCGTCAGAGCGTGAAATTTACTGCGAGAACTTTGGTGGTTTAGTCTTAATGCCCTCATCACAGCAGGGAGGAGCACGAGCTTTTCTGAACTTTTTACAGAACAAACCGAACCGTATTTTTCTGACTTACTCCAGTCAATTGGCTGTGAAGAAATAAACGAGGACTGATTGGAGAGAAAGCATCTTCTGATGTTTGCAGGTCAAACTCAATGAGGTAAACAGGTCCTCCATTCAGAGGAAAATGAAGTCAAATGTGTGTTTGGTGTTTGCAGTCAGCGGCTGTGTTTTCTTCAGGGTTTGAAGAGCTAAACTTTGGTGGAGAAATTCTGCAGCTCCTGATCTCTGCTGTCAGACTTCAACATTATTTTTTTAAATTGATGACAAAAATCTAATGTTCTGTATTTTCCACCAGCAAAGCCAGTTTGTGGCCAGTAAAATAAAAAGAATTGAACATTCAGGGAAAAACTGAAGCTTCTGCCTTACCTTCCCGGCTGCAGAGGCTCCTTGCTCCACCGAGAAGCTGCAGAGAATCAAATAAACACGACAAATGAATCACAAATTTGAGCAATTGACTTGCTGTCTGCAAACATATTCATCTGTAATGAGATCTAATAAAGCAGATGTGTTTGAATCCTCCTGCAGCCATCTGAACATGCACACGCACAACATCTGACACCTCTGAGGAGGACAAGAGCCAAAGCAAGACTAAACAGTTCATCCGAGAGTCATAAAATCATTGGTGTAAGTGTTCGTCTCCCATACGGAAAACACAACAGACAAACAAAAGCGTTCAGGAAAAACGCACAAAGAGACTTTACTGCTTTTGATTAGTTTGAAAACGAATTCTGCAAACGTTCATCATGCATCATCTGGTTGAAAGGGGTTTTTTGTAACAGGGAAAAAACATCGCAGACGTTCTTTAAAGAACTACTCTGATGGAAATTGTGTTTTTAACATGTTCTTGTGGCGTTTTTCTAAAGATGGAGGACATATATTCGGACAGTTAAGCTCAAAATTGCATTTCTGAATATTTATTTATTCAAATTTTCGGAAATCAGGAGCAGACAAAAAATGCTGTTAGAAAAAAATCGTACTTGTGACAGAGAGTATGATGGCCCCGCGGGCTATCCACTAGCAGACAAATCGATTCATGAACGTCTTTTTGTTTAGTACTCATGTTATGTTGGGGTGGGAGGGGCAGAAGAGAGTAAACAGAGTTCTCAGCAATGGGTGATGGGAAAGGGGGTGGGCTTACTCCAGTCCCACCCACATCTCAGATGGGAGTTTTTACTAAACTCCTGCCACTCTGCAGAAACTATGTCCTAGAAAATGACGGGTTTTTGAAATCGGCTTAAACCCGACATCCTCATAACTAAAAGGTCACTGGGAGAACCATTCTAAACCCAGAGGCTTCAAATACTGACGTTTGTTACAGAACCCTCTGCGTCACTTTTTGACCTTTTCCAAAACTCGTCATTTTTTGATGTCCTAGCTGTTCGTAAAATCAAGCGTCAGCGACCCTCGGGATGTGGTACCGGATGTGGACTGGTCCCTGGGACGCCTCTGGTACCAGAACCCAAACCTGGCACCCTAACCTTAGCCCAGCACTTGAAGCGGTACCAAAACGTGTAGTACCGGGCGCAAAAGAGGCCCAGACATGGTACTGGATGTGGTACTGGACCTGACCCGGTACTGGGTGTGGTACCGGGTGTGAAACATGCCCAGAAGCAGTACTGAACGTGGTATCAGACGCGTCCCTGATGAGGTACCGGACCCAAACCGGTACCAGGGGCGGTATCGGGTGAGAAACAGGCCTGGACATGCTACTGGATGCGGTATCGGACTTGAACTGGTACCAAGTGTGGTAACTGATGAGGTACCGGACCCGAACCAGGTGTGGTATCAGAGGTGCAAAATTGGCCGGACGTGGTACCAGACCCAAACCAGTACCAGGCACGGTACCAGATGCAAAACAGGCCCGAACACAGTAATGGACGCAGTACCGGACTTGAACCGGTACCACGTGAGGTACCTGAAGAGGTACCGGACCCGAACCTGTACCAAACACAGTACCGTGTGCGAAACAGGCCCCAACGCGGTACCAGACGCAGTACTGGACATAGTACCAGACGTGGTACCGCTTTGGGTTCAGTACCAGACACAGTGCTGGGCGTGAACCGGGAACGAACCAGGCCCCAACACAAACCGGGTTAGGGTACTGGTGCACTCCGCGTTGCGGGACTGGACTGGTTCTGTTCGTAGCCCGGTGGTTTTGGGACCCGTGAACAGCCAGCACTTCAAAAAACGGCGAGTTGGCGACACCCAAAACGTCAATTTTTGATGCAAAACGGTCCTCAACCATCCGTCAATATGTGGCGAGTTGGGAATGACTCCTGGGAATGCGTTGAAAATAGATCAAATGATGATCGGAGTGGGACTTTAACCAGTATGGAAATACATGTTCACGATCAGGAAAATATTCATTTTTCACTTTTTCTTTTCCAATAAAATGAGTCAAAGCAGGAAGTTGAGGAGCACAAACTCAAAGCAGCAGTTCCTCTGAACAAGAAACAAATAACTCACAGATTAGAAACAACATCAGTTTTGTTTCCAAATGGCAACAGACGTGATTTGGGATAGAAATGAACTTACTGAATGACCAAAGTCTTCCTTACTCTCAGATTACCAGAGAGTGAGTGAAGGTCTGCATATGCTCGCAGGACTTCATGTGAAATATGCAAACTGTAGTAATGACACAGTCAATCACACTTTTATGCAAATCTTATTTCAAGCGGAACTTCCAGAAGCACGCCAGCTTTTAACTTAATTACAAGAAGCTGATGCATTATTATGACTTCAGAACTGGGAATATGTGGAGCACAGGCATGGATCCATGATGTTAACCCTTTAACACCGGAGCTGCAGTCTTTATGTTCTTTGCTTTACTGCAACTTTTCAAAAAGTCTCTTACTAAATAGGTAACTAAACAAGCCAACGATTGATTGATTTTTGCATTTATGTGTTCAAAACCCTCAAGTTTACCAGTGCCAAGTGTTAAACTGGAGAAAAAGAATCCAGAGGGTGTCAAACTCAATCGCACAAGGGGCAAAAATCCAAAACACACCTTAGGTCGCGGGCCAAACAGGATAAACATGTATTGAACACTAAAACTATATTTTAAAACTTTAAAACCGTAACTTTTTAACATAATTATGAACTAGATACATAGCATTACCTGTGATAATGCTAGTTTGAATGCTGTAAGATGAATTTGGCTGCTGAAGATGCTGAAATTGATAGCTAAAAACACTGAAGCTGAGAGGCAGCTAAAATATTAGCTAAATGCCAAAACCTAGGTTATCCAAAACAGCTAGCATGTAGCTGAAGTATTAGCTAAGCTCCAAAATAGCCTAAAAAAGCCTAAATTAGCCAGAACAGATAGCATTAAGCTAAAATATTTGCCAAACTACAAAACAGCCTAAAAAACTCCAAAAGAAAAGCCTAAATTAGCTAAAAAAAAACTAGCATGTAGCTGAAATATTATTTAAACTCCAAAACAGCCTAAAAAAACTTTTAAAAAGCCTAAATTAGCCAAAAAAGCTAGCTTGTAGCTCAAATATTAACTAAGCTCTGAAATAGCCTAAAAAATCTTAGTAAATGCCATAAATAGTCCAAAAATCTAGCAGAAGGCTAATTTTTAAAACTTTATAACCGTAACTTTTTAACACAATTATGAATTTAAAAAAATAGGATCATTATTCCAGAATAAATCAACTTAAACTTTCAATATTTTACTCTCCATAAAAATATATTTTGTCAAAATTATACAAGTTAAAAATAAGCGCAAGATAACATCAGGTCATTAATAACTATAAAATAAAATGATCTGGAGGGCCGGATAGAATCACCCGGCTCTCGGGCCTTGACTTTGATACATGAGCCTTAAAGTGTAACCAAACCAGGAAGTTGGAGGCTGACTCCGCCCACAGCCGAAAGGTGGAAATCAAATCAGAGGGGTGGGGTTTGGAGAACAGGACTGTTATCATTACTGGAGCTGCAGATCATGATGTGGAACTTCTGAAATGATGTGGGAGAAAAATGGTTTTACCAATCACGAAATTCAAATGTAGTACCTCAATTAAACCTGTAGGGGGCAGAACACAGGCGGTTTTTGACAATATTTTCAAGAATTAAACAAGTTTATTGTAATTTGTCCAAAAAAAATTGTCGACAGCACTTTTAAAGTCCCATTTATGGAGATCAACAGCCAAAGACAGTCGATTTAGGGCTTGGTTACCCTTTAAGGTCGCCTCTTCTGGCGGGATGTTGATTCAGAAGGAAGCTTCATGAACGGTCTTGACCCCATCATTCCTGATACTGATGATATTTCTTTATGAGGTTGGTAAAAATGTTTTTTTTTGTTAAAGGAAGCGCGAAGGACAGCAGAGCACTTCCTGAACACGACGAGGTTTATTAGACGGATGTTGCAACTACTGAGATGAAAAAAAGGCCGTTTGTCCAGTCAGTAGGAAAAAGGACAGTAAAACAAGCAGAAAGGTCGGCTCTGCCTGATGGATGGAAACAAACGAGAGGACAAACAAACTGACCTAAACGTGGTAGCAGTCTAAGCGTGGACCCCTCCCGTTGAAGACTTTGCTTGGCTCAGCATAAAAATGTCCTTTTTCTATTTGTTAGAGCATTAAATTCATGGATCTTTTGGTTAAAAGGGGATTTTCTCATAAAAAAATCAGTTCATGACATATGTTTAAACTTCATTGTAGTAAATTTGCAAAAATGTTTAATAAAAAATCTGGAAATATCTAGAAAACGCTCACCACGTTACAAACTTTACACCAAACTGTCCAAAAAGTATCTGTTTGTCTGTAAAAGTTATGTTTACAATGAGATAACTAGACCAAATGTTTTTATCATGTTTTTAGGAAACAAAAAAGGACATAAAGGGATAATATTACTGTTACAATTTAAAGGTCAGCAACTATTGTGAATCCATGTGAATCTAAATGTATTTATATGACTGTGGAGAGGAGCCGTTTGACAAACCAACCTGATGCTGCTATCTGAGGAGGAAACTGTCCTCACACAGAAGACAACACTTCCATCCATCAGCGCTTCATCTTAAACACAAACAGCTGTGAGCAGACAGTGTGTGTGTGTGTGTTCAGCATCCTGTACGTCAGAGGATCCGAGAAGTCCCGGTTCCGCTCCGCCGCGCTGATGCTCCGCGGAGCGGATGAGGAGCTGTGACAGACTTTAATGGGGTTGTTAGCGCATTAGTTCCAGCTGACGAGCAGCAGAGGGGATGTTCTGATGAGGAGCTCAGGCTGGAGCCTCCCATGCTTTCAGGGACCTAGAGTCATCGGGGCGGTCCAACCTCTGACCCCATGTGATGGTGAGCATCTCTGTGTTCTCCCAAAACATTTTTCTCATTGACTCTATTTATTTCAACAGAAAAACATGATCAGAAAGTTGATTGTTTATTCATTTGGGGAGAGCAGAAACTCCATTTCCTCTGCACAAACTCTGAAAATCATCTGTGTTACAGCCAGAGAATGAAGACCAAAGGTTAATAGGAAGATGCATTGTTTCCATGGAGTCTGAGGACGAGAATCCCAGCAGAAATCAGCTGATGTTCAGACTTGATAGTGAATCAAGCTGCTGCTCTGCATGATTTAACGTGATGCTTAAAAATGCAAACTTCAGCAGAGATGCAACAGAATCCTGTCATGCAATAAAACTTTAAAAATGTCACTTTTTAACATAATTATATACTAGATATAGCATGCTATTGCATGCTTACTAGATAAAGCTGCATGATTCATTTAAAGATTAATAAACTGTTGTCTTAATTGTCTTTATTTTTAGTTAGTTTAAAGCTAATGATGGTTAAGATGTGTGCTTTACATCCAGTTTACACATGTTCCGATTAGTTGACTAATCGAAAAAAATAATCGGTGATTAGTTGACTATTAACATAATCGTTTGTGGCAGCACTATTCTGCAACAGACTAAAGTTGGAGCTGAAGTTTGTGGCTGTTTCTCCCACTCTGTGTTTTCTTCCTGTCTCATTGTTGACAACAGCATTCTGTGCTGGGTGTGTCCGCTCCACTCTGCAAGAGCACTGCTCCGTCTGCTGCTAACCGTTTCTGCTCTGCAGCTCTGAGCAGCTTCAGTCCTGAAGCTCTGAGGCTCTCCTGACTTCTGTTTCTGGACTACAAAGGGTTATTGTAAAAATATCTCCTTCAAAGAGTTTGTAAAATTCATACCTGTGAGTTTATAAAGATGTTCATTAAGTCAGAATTATGTTTACGTCAGCGTTAGCATTAGTCGTCCTATGGGAAATTCCATAGGATGTATTAAACGTATCAAAGCATCAAGCTAGCGAACTTTAGCTTTATGAGCTAGATCGATCTATATTTTTATGGATCGATTATTGATCCATTAAGCTTAAATCGACTTAAATCGATTAATTGAAGAATGGACACTTGGGGCCTATTCAGCGTGTTTTTTACATCACAAATACAATCTTTTTTAACTAACATTTTTTCTTCTGCTCCTGATTCACAACAATTAGAATAAAGAAATCCAATGTTGCTTAATTATTCCTTCATATGTCTTCTATCATGAGAAAAATACCACAATAACATGTTAAAAACACCTTTTTTTTGGTCTTTAAGGATTTTTAACTTCTTTGGGGTCTCTCCAGGCAATTTCTTTAAGTTTTCTACCCAAACTTTCCTCTAAAAATTTCTTCTTTTTTATGTAAAATAATCCGTCCGGTTTTCCTCTTTGCTCCAACCGTGTCAGGAATGGACACAGCTGAGGTGATCGGTTCCTTTCCTGATTAAAGTTGCTTTTCCTTCCTTCATTGTGGTTTGTTTGTTATATAAATGTATCAATCAATCAAAAAGCATCAATCTAAATGTTTTCATACCAGTTCTTTAGCCTCCTCCAGCATGTTCTCAGTGTGTGAGGACTTACCTGGCCATGCTGCTGTTGGCAGAACTCTCTGCGATCTGCGAACTGGCGATCCACTTGGTCTCCCCCACCACCGTCCTGGCGTGCGGCAGGCGCCCCACGTCCTTCACCGTCATCATCAGGTGCCGTGAGGATTTGAGGACCTTGACGGCGTCCTCGTGCGGGATGCTCAGAAAGCTGTGGCCGTTCACCTCCAAGATCTGGTCTCCAACCTGCGGGGAAGGAGTGGAAAGAGGGGTGGTCTGAAGGGCGGAGCAAGGTGGCGAGGGCGGAGCAGGCAGAGGCTGTCACGTGTTCACAGGTCAAAGGTCAGAGAGAGGTAACGGATAGAAGTGGTGAAAATCTTTCATGAAATTTCTGTTTGCGGCTGAAAACACTCAAACTTTTTAGCTTCTATTTAAAGAAACTTTTATGTGTAATTCCAGTTTTTGGTCAAGTCTGGAACAGGGGGGTCAAAGTCAATCGCACAAGGGGCCAAACACCGAACAGGATAAACATCTAAAAATCTAAAACTATAATTTTAAAACTTTAAAACTAACTTTTTCACATAAATATGAACTAGATATATATCATTACCTGCAATAATACTAGTGTGAATGCTGTAAGCTGCATGTGGCTGCTTAAGATGATAGTGCTGATAGCTGAAGATGCTGAAATTGATAGCTAAAAACACTGAAGCTGATAGGTGACAACGCTGAAGTTCATAGATCAAAACGATGAAGCTAAAGCTAGCTAAAATATTAGCTAAATGCCAAATTAGTTAAAAAAACAAAAAATAAAAATAAAAAAAGGTTATCCAAAACAGCTAGCTGAAAAATTTGCTAAACTTTAAAGTAGCCTAAAAACCTGAAAAAAGGCTATATTAGCTGAAACAGCTAGCATGTAAATACCAGCCTAACTCCAAAAATAGACTTAACAACAAACTAAAAAAAGCCTAAATTATCAAAAACAGCTACCATGTAGCTCAAATATGAGATAAACTAAAAAATAGCATAAAAAATCTTAGTAAATTCCAAAAACTGTAACTTTTTAAACATAATTATGAATAATAAAACGTCAGGAATATTATTCCAGAATAAATCAACTTAAACCTTAAATAACTTTCAATATGTTACTCTCCATAAAAATATATTTTATCAAAATTATACAAGTTAGAAATAAGTGCAAGATAACATCAGACCATTAATAACAATAAAATAAAATGATCTGGAGGGCCGGATAGATAGAATTACCCGGAGGTCCGGATCCGGCCCCCGGGCCTTGACTTTGACACGTGGTCTAGAAAGAAAGCAAATGTTCTTTTTGGTACTAATGAACGTCAAGTATCACAATTAACCCCTTGATGTCTGAATTTAGTTCCAGAGACGCATAAAAAAGTCAATAACGTTTTGTTGTAAAGTAGATTCTAAATTAAGTTGAGTTTGGGGCAGAAGTGTTTAATGTGTGTTTGCATCAATAGATATCAAAGGGTTAAACCAGGGGTGTCAGACTCATTTTGGTTCGGGGGTCAAATTCAACCCGTCTGATCTCAAGTGGGCCAAACCAGTAACATAATAGCAAAATAACCTATGGTCAACTTGTTATCTGTAGCTTTGTTTTTTGTTTTTTTTTAAGTTGGAAAAAATGCCTCAAACAACCTATTAGCCTAATCACTTTTTGGTAATTGTGGTGTCACACCTCATCCGTTTTATACCAACTTAACAGCGGTGACGCTGGCAAACTGCATCCCTCGCGCTTGCAAAGAAATGCTGTTTTGTTTCTTGATTTCTTTTTATGCTGGTATTACTTTTCCTTTACTCCCCCTAGTGGCGGAATTACGTATTGCAGCCATCTGTTTAAATCAGGGGTCCCCAAACTGAATGTAACTTTTATTCCAGCCTTCTGCAGTCTGTGCCCCTATCTGATACATGCAGCTCTAATCGCCATCAGATCTTTGTTTTCATTCTATACAACTGGACTCATTTTCTATGAAGTTTTGAACTTTAAATAACAGAGAAAAGTCTTAGTTTTTTTGTTTATTTGTTTTTTTTAGGTAGATTTTTGTTAGCCCTTAGCATGGAGCTGCTGACTCTGACGGTCGACATGGCTTTAAATCTTTTTGTTTTGTCTATTTGTTTGATCCAGCGTACTAATTATTTGATGTAGTTCTTTCTTTGCAAGACACAGGTTTTTCTTTATTTAATAAACTCTTTCTTGTGCCCTTGATGTCCAATATTCCATGTTATGGTTTCCTTTTCTATTTTCCTCTGCTTGTGACAGGTTTGCCCATTGGGGACGTACCAGACGGCATTAAAGTAAAGCACAAAATTAAAGACCCAAATTAACTAAAGATCAAAAGGGAGAAAGTGTCCTGAAGGTGCTGATCTTCATCAAATCGTAAATATTTGGACTCTTACACCGACTGTTTTAACCTTATTTGTCAGCATGACTGTAATAAATGAGCCGCAGAGGACACACTAACCAATCCTTTTCACCGAAAGCAGAGACTCACTGGAGTTTCAAATTACTTTGTCTGGCATTTAGACGCGTTTCAGTGTTTAGCATTTTCAGAAAGCTCCAAAATGTCACTATCTGCCTCTTCTGTTTCATTCTCATTTTCCTCTGGTCGGCCAAGCAAGCCTTCCAGCTGTGGCTGTGTTCTCTGGGAGCGGCTGCTACCACAGATTAAAGAGATTTCCTCTCCGCAGATTCTTTTCTTCACTTTAGAACATCACCAAACCAGCCACCGCTTGGTCCAAAATTGATTTAATAAAAGCAGGAATTTATGGATGAAGTGAATCTGAAAAAAGCATGAAAACTCTTTCCTACCAAATGCACAAAACAAAAGTGTTCCCTGATTCTCAATGACTCACCGGCATCATGAGTCACCACTTTGAATATTGTATTAAGGGAGGGGGAAACATTAGTTGTTAATTCAAAATACATTTTTGAAAAAAGAAAAGCTCAAAACTTAAAAAAAGTCACTCGCATCAAAAATGTTGTGTTCAAAACTCCTAACTTTGGCAGTGAAAGACTCGCACGGTTCACCTCTGAAAGGATCAAAGCGGTGACCTCATCGCCCCGCCCACAGCATTGTCCCGTTCACATGGTTCTTTTGAGCCGCGGCTCATAAAATTATTAGATGTCACCAATGGACTTTGACGTCCTTATTCAACATTTTCCTTGTTTGTTTCATTCCTCAAAGCTTGTGAACAACTTCTTCTGTTTTTGGACTTCAGAGTCTTTTTCCTTTCTCTGTAAAAGGGATGTTTATCCAGCTGGCTGCGTCCTCCATCAGGAGGAGGGAGATGCTGCTGGGATCATCAGAGCCCGTCTCAGGGAGAGCAGGTAATGACTGCTATCATGAGAGATTCAGGAACTGAAAGAGCTCAGAAGACGCATTTGAGAGAGAGCAGCTCAACACTCAACAGTCTGCAAAAGAGGTTTTCATTTTCTGGATAAATGCCTGCACTTCTGATAAATATTAGGGGAAAAACATAAATCAGTCCTGGATGTTTGTTGATCTGATCAATATTTAATTAATAATGCATGAGACAAATATTAGAACAGTAAATTATATTAAATAAAATGTCTCTTTCTACTTATATCCATCATTCCATCATCCATGGTCAGTGAGGAAGCTTAAGTCTATCAACATCCTTCTCCATTACGCCAATCTTAACTTTACAAACACAAGAATATGATATATAGAATAGAATATATTGCAAAAGCATCCTCACTACTATCATTTTTGTGTGTTGTCAGAACATACTCTGCTCAGAAGAAAATGCTAACAACACAAATTAAAAGCATGAGCCTATGAAGGCCTGGATGTGGAAAAACACTACAGTCTGATCCGACTTTGATGTTATGTCCTTCAGACAGGTCCAGATGAGGATCAGTGGTGGGTGTGGCCTCCATGTGCCTCTATGACTTCCCCACATCTCCTGAGTATGCTTCTGATGAGGGATCTACTCTCACTGGGACCAAAGCATCCACCAAATCCTGGACAGTCTGTGGTGCAACCTGGCGCTGGTGGGTGGACATGGTGTCCCAGATGTGCCAGGAATAGCCAGACCATTGAGAACCTCATCTTGGTACCTTATGGCAGTCAGGCTACCTCTGGTGAGCACATGGAGAGCTGTGCAGCCCTCTGAGTGTGACTGACTTGGAGTAACAATGAGTTTTTTAGGTTTTTTCTTCTTTTTTTGAGCAGCTTATTTCAAACAATGAAAGAACATAAAGAATTATTTTAATTATTTCAAATATAAAAGTTTCCGTTTTGTTGTCCTCCGTGTCCAAAATCCATTTTTTTCCTAATCTAATAATAAAAAAATGTGTTATAGTAGTCACATCTAAGAAGTAACAAAAATAAAACCTATTTTCCTGTGATCAACACACCCGTAAACGTAGATTTTTGATCTCCTTCTAGTTAAATGCATCTGACGTTTGTTTACTTTTGATGTCAGGTTTTACAACAGCCAAACGGGCTTCATCGTTCTGTATATTTAAAAGTGTAGTATTACGAATCAATGACTGTGACTCACAATCTCAGTGAAAAAAGAAGCTAATTTAGCTCATTATGAAATGGTAGCACTTTTACAAAGACAGTTTGAGCTGAGATGTGAGTGTATTAGTGAGGACGACGGCTGTGAGCTCCTGCTGGTCTGATGTTGGACCTCCAGTGTTGACATGGTAACGGCAGACATCTCGGGCCATTGTTTCATTGACAGGATTATTACAGCTGAGTTTTCTTGGGTTTTGTTCTTTGGATTATTTTTAGTAGTTGTCTTTGGGGTTCAGGTTGTCTCTGGTCACACCATCATCCATGGATGTGTCAGTCCATTTCTCAGACTCTTCAAGTGCCACACCGATCATCTGGTGATATATTGTAAAGGTCTTTCCAGTGGTCTTTAATTATGATTATGCCATTTTTAGGCAAAAAAAAAAAGTTTTGAAATTGAAATGTTAAGTTTTGAAAACTAAAAAACAGAACATTTGAAGCTGAAAATAACTAAGTTTATTTTAGAACAGTAAAAAGTTTAGGACACTTATATTTTTTTGACCAAACACCATATTTTTTTTTGTTTGATTTATTTGGGTTTCAAATAATATTGTTAGCTCCATCCTCTCCCACTAGCTTACAGCCCCTTAAAATGACAATCTCAGATTACAGTGCTACAAAAATGGAGAGCAGTATTGAAGACGAACATGGATCTACTTGTCTGTAAGCAGATGGCTCTAGATTTTGGAATTATTAGATTCAGACAGAACTAGAAAATGGTGAACGCACTTTATAGTGAGTAGGGGGGGATGCAGAGATATCTTGTTTTCTTGCCGTCGTTACAGTCCTTTCTTTCTCTGCAGAGGCAGTGACATAGAAAATGTTGTCTGCCCCCTAGTGGCACCTGAGTGTAATTACCTTTTTTTTCCTGCAGATATCGCCATAAACAACGGAATTTTTTTTTTAAATTATTTTATAATAGTTTTCTTTTCTGGAAAAATTCTTATCTTTAAGGGATAATTGTTTTAAAAATGCTCATTTAGACTTTTTTATATTAACTATCGGGAATATATTTTTAAGAAAGTGGGAAAATGTCAAGTTTTACTGGATATTATTCATAATCTAAGTTTAAAATGACTGACAAGAAAACTACGGTGAGCGAGCATTCTAGTAGTACTTGAACACAACACTCACGGACGAATCCGTGAGACGTGGAAAGAGTCTCACGATAGATTTGTGCGTGTTGTGCGTGCGTAGTAGGTCATACGTGCGTACTTTTTAAAGATTTTTGTGTGTCATTAGTTTCAAACTGTTGTAATTTTAATTTGTGCATGTTTAAATTGTATTTTGTATTTCTTTTAATTTTTTTTTACTTTTGCACAAAACATATTATATGAGTTACAAATGAAGAATTCCGCATGCAGAAATCAGAGTGAGTGTATTTTCTCTCCACACTCTCAGGTCATCCTCATCCCTGTGGAACTGTGGACGAACATCTGTAACTGTGTGTCACAACACTTGGGTTGGTTCTGATAGCAGCAGCACAATAACATGTAAAAACATCGTTCTGAGGAGATTCTGATTCCATGAAGAACTCCCCTCAAAGGTGTGCGGACATATGCCGTTCTCAGCAGGACTGACTGGTTGTTGGCATCTGCTTCACTTGACAAATGAATACAGCCTTCATTCAGTCTGTAATTACACGCTGATTAAGTTTTATAACTCTGCGAGCTTCATTAAAATCCTCCCCTTAATTACAGAGGAACAAATTAGATAACGACAATAAACAGCATTAATCTTCCAATAAATCTCTTTACTATGATAATGTGTCAGGGTTGCAGACGACGGTGAATGTCACCTCCACCTCCCCTCCGACGGGATCTAACCTTAACACACTTCATTCTGATAAAGACACACCCCGCGATGTGACGACTGATTCGGGTCCCACAGCATCAGTAATCTCAGGAGCGCGGCGCGGCCCGGAGACGCAGCCGGGCGTGGTTAAAGGTGAATGGCTTGCCTTTGGCGTCATTTAGCTGCTGCTGACGCTCTTCCGCTCCTCTCATTAATCTGCTCCTCCACGCGCCCCCTCCTCTGCCTCATTATACTTCTATTTGAGAGTAGATGGGCCCTGTCTTGACTTATGAGCGCTTCTTTGGTTCCTTTTTGTGATCAATCTCTGCAGGACACGTGGGGCGCCTTCAGGACGATTAAACGACAAGCGGCTCCACTCAGTGACGCCCTGTAATAACAAGGCCTTCTCAGCACACAGGAAAACAGATCAGACGGCAGATTGGTGCCAACAGGAAGACACTGCATTAACTGGAACCTCCTGATTTCAGGAAAAACATTTTGTCAGAGCGAATACCTGCTGAGGATTCATCAGATCCATGGAAACATGAAAGAGTTTCATGTCCGCTGAAATGATGAATGCAAATATGAAGGGATGCTGGGGATTTGGGTTGTTTTGCCACAGCGAACTCCTCCTTAGGTTTTTCATTTTGGACTCTACAGCTTCTATCCTGATCAGAAGCATTGATTTGGAATCAATCTGGAGAGGAAGTTGTCATTACTGAAGGAAACCAGCTTGTTTAACCTCAGTGAAGCTGTGGATCCAAAGGACCTGAAGAAACCTTTGATAAAGACTCTGGATGAACAAAAATCTGTTTTTATATTATTTTGTTGGCGAAAAAACAAGCAAAAATTCAGACAGCATGTATTCTGGTCGGCTCTTGGTGCTAAAAACTCATCTGGATCCTTGTTTACATGTTATTTTTTTATTTCTACAGTTTGTAGCTGTAACTAAAGTGGACATTAAAGTTATAATTTAGGTGGGGTTGATCCATACGGGTGATGGGGGTTTTGCGCTGTCTGTCCAATGAAGAGTGTTTTTTTAAGTCTGGGTGGCCGATAGTCAATATTTAGGCCGATATTCATTTGCAAAATTCGTTTTGAAACAGAAAAATGAAATACAATGGGCAACATGCTGTCATATGCTAAACTCATGCTATTTTTTACATCATTTGGGAAGTCTGTAGACAACTTCTACACGTGTAATTGATCATTTGTTTTTGTTTTTTTTTCCAATTCCACAAAATCTGTTTTAAATAGTCAATCAAACCAACTTATTTATTTATCGATGTCCAATTCCCCCTGAACTCAGGGTCAGTGGTGACGAGTGTGGACTGTGTCAGTTAAAAATGGTAAATTAAAAGAAAAAAAACAATTCGTAAAGGTGGGATTATTTGTTTTTCTTTTTATATCAAACATTCGGAGTAAGCGAATGCGGCTGCAGAGCATCGGCCGTTCATCGGGCTTGCAAAAAAGTGTCAGTCACAAACACACTTCATCTAACAATGAGTCTTTTTTTATGTGAAGACTAATCTCCTGCATTTTTTCTATTTTTGTTTTTTGATTTTTTTTTTTTTTTTTTGTATTGCAGTGTTCCCTTATTGCATAACTGATTGTGAATCTCTGTAAACTAAAAAAATGTGCAATAAAGTTTGTTGAAAAACAAAAACCCTGAAATCTCATGCAGTCCGTCTGGGTTCAACATATCTACCCGTCAGGGCAGATGTGACACAAGCTTGAGTACGGTGGCCCTGAAGTGCTAATTACATAAACAAATTGGCTTTTGTAAAAAAGAAAACAAAAAAAAAAAATGGAAAACAACATGTATTCCAAAAAAATAAATAAATAAATAAAAATCAAAAACGAAACATATTAAGAATCCAGAAATGGTCTGGACTACAGGGCGTCGCTGATTGGATAATGACGTTTGTCCTTCATTTCAACTGAAGGTTACCTGACATGAGTGATGATCAGTGATGTCCCATAAACCTTTTCCAGTTTCTCATTGTGTTCTGTTTCTTAACATTTCATTATGTTTTCTGGAAATTAGTTATGTTTAAAAAAAAAAGTTTTTGTAAGCTTTGATTTCTGGACTTTTGTTTTGTTTTCTAACATGTACTGCTATTTGTTTTACTTTTTTAATTGTTTCATCTTTAAAATGTTTTTAAAGATGAGTGATTTGTTGATGTGATTTGCACTTCAGGGCCACCGTACTTAAGCTAGAGGTTAGGATACAGAGCCATCACATCTGCTTTTAATTTGAAAATATTAAACTGAAAGGGAGCCTTTAAATTTGTTATTATTGCTGAACAGCACAGTAGTAAAATATTCAGGCAGAAGTAGGTCTGACAGCAGAAGCGCTGGATAATAGATGGATGAAATGTCTCATCAACAGCATGTTTGAAAGGATCAAACCCTCTAGGATACGTGAAGGAAAACAGGGAGAAGGAGAACTACAAACTAGGTGTGAGAAGAAAACGGAGGGAATGACAGTGACTAATAATATTAGTGCTCTCAAGTAAAACCAAACTCACTACATATTTGTGCTGATGGAACTACTAGGAGGTGAAAACATCAACCACTCTTTCAGCTCCAGAACATCGTCACATTCAAACAGGAAATGACTCTCAGAATGACTGGAAAACAGGCAGTAAATCATTGGACCCCCCTCAAAAACTCAAAAAAAGAACTCCTTCCCAGCTGTGCTGTCTTGTAAATATTCTAAAACGAAGAGGAGTTCTCTTCATTTGTTGACGGATTTAAATGCAAATTAAAGTGCAGCACTTGGCAAGTGCTAAGTGATGAATCATTTCCCCCGCCGTCTTCAGCTCGCACTAATTGCTGTCAAAGACTCTTTTGGCTCCGTGGCTGCAGATCTTTTCCTCCTGCTTTCTGTTGTGATGCTACAACCCGAGGAACATGCTTCGCAAATGAAGACTCTTTCCTAAATATTCCATTTGACTCATTGATGGGATTAAAAAGGGCTCCAGAACCAGGCAGTGAAGAAATTGTGATAAGGAAATGGGGAGTAATGACAGTTTCTGTGACTTTGAAAACCTCGTGGTAATAATAACCCTGAACTGCTGGAGGCATCTGAGTCACATCGGAAAATTCTGGTTAATTGATGCCTTCAAAGCAGGCAAAGGCTAAAAAAAGACACAGAGTCTTTACGACTTTGCAGTTTCCAGGGCTAGAAATTTCATTAAGCAGTGGCAGTAAAGGGGCCAAAAAAGCGCTGAAAGACCAGGAAATCTTCCCTCAGGGGCTAAGAGGAGCCGTGCATAATGCTGCGTTCAGCAGTGACCCATTCCCTCTGTCATTACAGGGGCATCACCTCCTCACTGTGGCAGTCGGAAGCCCACAATCCACTGAACGCTTTCTACAGACAAATCTGAGAAGACTTTTTGCCAACAAAGACTTTGACATGTTCCTACGATCCCTTTGGCTGTAAAACTGTTGAACAAGAGACAGGTTTTACTTCAGGTTACTTTAAAATACCAGCAAAAGGGAAACGCTAACTCATAAATAAAGAAAACTAGCATTTTCAGAGTTTTCCAAATGCATAATCTGTCAATGCAGGGGTGTCGAATTCAATCGCCCAAGGGTCCAAAATCTAAAACACACCTTAGGTCGCGGGCCGAACAGGATAAACTTTTATTGAACACTCTAAAACAACATTATTAAAACTTTATAACCATAACTTTTTAACATAGTTATGAACTAGATATAAGGAGTTACCTGTGATAATGCTAGTGTGAATGCTGTAAGATGAATTTGGCAGCTAAAGATGCTAATGGTGATAGATGAAGATGCGGAAATTTATAAATGAAAATGCTCAAGGTAATAGCTGAAAACGCTGAAATTGATAGCTGAAACACTCAAGCTGATAGCAGAAAAGGCTGAAGTTGATAGCTGAAATCACTGAAGCTAATAGCTAAAAAAGGTGAAGCTGAAAGCCAGCTAAAATATTAGCTAAATGACAAATTAGCTAAAAAAAAAATAACCAAAAAAACAAAAAAATCTTAGGCTAACCAAAACAGCTAACATGTAGCTGAAAATGTAGCTAAACTTCAAAATAGCATAAAAACTGAAAAAGCCTAAATTAGCCAAACAGCTAGCGTGTAGCTGACATGATAGCTAAACTCCAAAACAGCCTAAACAATCTTAGTAAATGTCAAAATAGTCCAAAAATCTATCAGAATGCCCATTTTCAAAACTTTAAAACCGTAACTTTTTAAAATAATTATAAATAATAAAAAGGCAGGAATATTATTCCAATATAAATCAACTTTAACCTTAAATAACTTTCAATATTTTACTCTCTATAAAAATATATATTTTCAAAAGTATACAAGTTAAAAATAAGCGTAAGGGTCATTAATAATAAAATCAAATGATCTGGAGGGCCGGATAGAATTACTGAGGGCCAGACCCGGCCCCCGGGCCTTGACTTTTACACATGTGCTCTAAAATATCAAAAACAAAAGGGAAATTTAAACTCGTAAATAAAGAAAACCAGCATTTTCAAAGCTTTCCAGATGTAAATGCATAACCTGTCACAGAGTGCAGCTCTCTTGACTTAGCCTTTCAGTCATGTTTGGGTTTAGAGTTTTTTTCCCGGAAGGTAATATTTTAAATTGCAAACTGCAAAAGATTAAAACTCTTTGTGAGGTCATGTTGTCTCCCCCAGCGATGGACTTCAGCAGCAGGTGCAGATGTAGGTCAGTGGTGCAGCTGAGCCTCGTGTGCCGCGGTGCATTAACGCCATAGAAACAGCTATGGATTGTTTTTGCTGTTGATTCATATCCGTGATCTTCAGCCTGAGGTAATTTACTGAAAAGTTCTCCTCATTTTTCAAAGTGAAAAACAAAACCCAAACACCAAATAATTGCATCCCTGTGTGACCCGACCCACAGCTATCAAAGCTGCTTCTCTCTCTGAGCTTTAGTTCTATCCAGGCCTTTCAGTTCAGTGAATGACACCAAACTGAAGTGCTCATGCTCAGACTTCTTTCAGCTCAGAGTCAAAGGTCAACACCGTTTTTTCTGCATTTAAACTCTTTAGTGCCAGGGTACTTACATTATCTTTCATTTATATTACTTGTAAAGTTGTTTATTTGATTGCTTTTGCTTTTATTTTTAGTTCAAACTAAATTATTTATTCTGTCAGATTATTTTAACAAATCTCTAAGAGTAAATTATCTTCTAACACTTTAGGGAGACTAATTTGTATATTACAGGAGGGAAAATGCTATTTTAAAAAGATATTTACCAAGAAACCAAATCATTTAATAATGTTACAGAAATTAGAGAAAATCATTTTAGCTCTCAATAAGATGTATTCATAAGCTGTAACTAGAAAACTGAATTTCCAGCACATATCTGATGGACTGAATTTTAATGAAGAAACTAAAAGAGATTTACAAGCAAAACAAGACATCTTAAAGTAAGTAGCACTTCTTAAACTAAAAGATTCAACAAAAATAGTCAAATATTAGAGCCAAAAGCCTAATAATTATGTAAAATTGCCTGGTTAAAGACTAAACTGTTGCATTTATGTAACAGATATATATATAAATATATATATATTTCAGTGGGGTGGTGTGTGTGTGTGTGTTAGGGGCCGGGAATTGATAAAAAAAAAACGAATTAATTGTGAATCTGGATAAAATTATTCGCGATTAATCACAATAAATGTTATTTTCTTTCAATATTTGCCGGCCACTTATTGTCTGTAAATAACCATAATAGAAAATCACAAGCAAAATTGTACATTTAGAATGTTTTTTTAACCTTGGCCTAAAACTCTGTTTGGTCTACTTTTGAATTTACCTCTGTATTTTGAACCTGAAAGATTACCTGCTTGTGTTTTTGGTATCATTAAAATCATTACAACCTCTCTTGTTTGACACTGCTTTTATTTGGTCATTTTTCACACACTAGACTTAAAATTATGCAAAAAAAGAAAATTCCATCTGGAAAAATGAGGATTCATTTTGCAATGTAAACTCCAAAAATGTTTAACGAACTGCTTTTTCAAAACAGAATGAAAGTTTTGTATGAGTAATTTTAGTAATAGTAATAGTAATTTTATAAAAACAACAAGAATAAAATTTTTCAGCAAACTAATCAACATATTTTCGAATGAAAATACTAAAAAAACACAGGGTAAAGTCAAAGATTCCTTATGTATATATGATATAGGAAGAGTTTCTGTTGACAGAGGAGCATCGCAGACCTCACAGCTCCATGATATCAGGGAGCCCAGTTTCTCACATTTGTTATTTTTCCTGGAATTCTGTTTTTTCTCAGCTTTTTCATTTTTTCTCATTCATTTCCTTTATTGTGGGTGTTAAAAATAATAAAATATTTTTCTTTTTTTGGGGGGGGGGTTAGGTAGGTAGGCTCAGAAGGAACCTACACCGGTGGGGGCGTGTCTGTCCACTCCTTCGATGTCTGTGGGCGGGAGAACCACAGAGGATTTGGAGCATTAACCCGAACCAGAACCATGATGCTGACCTTAACCTTTCCTCTGGGTCTGTGCAGCCAAGAAAAAAAGTTCAGAACTGACTGCAGTATCTAGAAAACAATGTTTGAATACCATTGTCACATTTCATTTGGGTTTTGTTGGGCATTGGTCCTCCGCTTATAGGCGTTTGTTTATTCACAGTTTCACATCTATGCAGATTTTTATTCAGTCACGTAACTCTTCCGGCTCCTCTGACAACTCAAGACCCTTGGATAATATTTTTGTGTCTGAAGGAAGTGCTGAGGTGTATTTCTGCACAGTGGAGCACCCATCAGCAACCCCCCTCCTCTCTCCATGCCCCTGAATGGAGAAATGGCATCAGCTGACTCAGAAGCGGCTGCAAAAAATCCCGATATGTTGAAAAAGATAATCACGGAGAATAATTAATATCTTGAGCAGGAGTTTATTATTTGATGAAGGAGAAAGTACACACTCCTGATTTTAAGGCACAGAGAGACAAAATGACGCTCCTCATCTGCGTCATAAAGTACGCTGTTGCTGCAGCTGTGGTACAGTTCTGAATTTTAAAAATAAATCAATTTATGTTGAGCAATACACCATTGTTCTTGAATACATTTTTTACAGCACATGAAGTGTTTTTTATGAGTATGGATCAGTAACAGACATTGTTCATCCGCGGGGTGAGATGGGGACAAAGGGTTCTACGTCTTCGCGGATTTGTTGATGTCTCCGCTCTCTAACCCTTACGAACAAGAGGTATTACTGTAATGTCTAAGTGGATCAAAATTATAGATATGAAAACAAAAATGTAAAAATGTTTTTGGTAAAGTTAAGTTATTTTTCTGTTTATGTTACACAAAAATAACAGTCTGTGATATAACGAAAAAGCCATGCTGTTTCATAGTTTGAAAATGTCCGTCTAGTAAAGTCTAATGCTTCTTTCGTTTAATCCTGCCTCCATCGAGGACTGTGGCTCTCTTTGTGCACGAGGTTAAACTGCGTTTAACTGCCAGTCTGGAGGAAGACTGTGATGCCTGTTGCTATCGGCCTGTGTGCCACTTTAATGAACTCTGGTAAAAAAATGCATCTAAAGAACGAACTGGTATCTTGGAAAAACATGCCGTCACACACGTCAATCACATTAATTCTCCGATCGAAACTCTTTGAAACTGTCGACTCAATTTACTCGCACATCCTGCAAATTATGGACCTATAATTTTCCTCTAGATGTAAACATGTATGGCGTCTTAGTGATATTAATAACAATGTTTACATTGAGAAGATAAAACTGATGAAATTCCCTCATGTTGTTGACTTCAGGCTTGAATTTGTTCACTCCTGTATTGACAAATGCCTGTGGAAACCCTGCACTTGCTTTCAAAGCTGGCCGTGAAGAGCGTCTCGCTGATGCAACTCTGACAGCACTGAAGCGCCGAGACCCTGAGAGAAACCTGAGGACAAACCGGCCTGAAGGATTCTGAATGTTAAACCCAGACGGCGGGCGGGCGGCGCTGACCCGGCGCCTGAAGCTCAGATCAGAGTCCAAGGAAAAGACCTCCAGAATGAGATTGTTCTGTCCCACCCGTCACATTCATTATTAAAGTTTTATGCTTATAGAACAGTTTTACAAATGCTGGAAGGTTTATTTTTCAAAATACGCTGAGCAAGGTCATTTTGTTGTAAGACACAGGCCCAATCCGAATCCTTCACTTCTCCCTTCCCCTCCATTTGACGGGGCAAATGTGTACAGAAAATGTATTTTTTAAATCTGATCCTCTAAGAGGAGAGATACAAAGTCCTCCGTTGCGAGGCTAAACCACGTCATGCTGAGAAGAGCTTTACTTACTGTAGGTGTGCTCTGACAGACGTTTACATTTAAATGTAAGTAATGACTTTTGTTGTAGCATGACCTTTTTAAATTTATAAAACCGCTGTTGTTACGTATATTCAAGTGTTGGAAGCTCCGAGCTAATACTGGCAGACTAGCGACTATTGATGATGTCATCAAACGAAAGTGACGTCCGAGTTATGAGACACTATTTATCATAACTCTCAGTTTGGAGGGTCAGATAAAGGGGAAGGAAAGAATTTGGATTGAGCCACAGAGTTCAGATCTGTTATCACACCATACACCAGGGGTGTCAACTCAATCACACAAGGGGCCAAAATCCAGAACACATCTTAAGTCGCGGGCCGAACAGGATCAACATTTATTGAAGACTCTAAAACTACATTTTTAAAACTTTAAAACCACAACTTTTTAACATAACTATGAATTATATAGCATCACGTTCGATAATTCTAGTGTGAATGCTGTTAACTGGATTTTTGACGCTAAAGATGCTAGTGCTGATAGCTGAAGATGCTGAAATTGATAGCTAAAAATGCTGAAGCTGATAGCTAAAAACGCTAAAGCTGGTAGGTAGCTAAAACATTTGCTAAATGCCAAGTGAGCCTAAAAAGCAACAACAACAAAAAATCGTTAATTAGCCAAAATAGCTAGCATGTAGCCTAAATACTAGCTAAACTCCAAAACAGCCTAAAAAAAATAAAAAAAACACCCAAATTAACCACAACATGTATCTGAAATATTAACTCCAAAACTCCAAAATAGCCTAAAAACCTTAAAAAGAAAAGCCTAAATCAGCCAAAAGGGCTAGCATGTAGCTGAAATTTTAGTTAAACTCAAAAATAGCCTAAACAATATTAGTAAGATCCAAGATAGTAAAAAAAATCTAGCAGAATTTCAATTTTTAAAACTTTAAAACCCTAACTTTCTAACATAACTATGAATAATAAAAAGGCAGGAATATTATTCCAGAATAAATCAACTTAAACCTTAAATAACTTTCAATATTTTACTCTCCATAAAAGTATATTTTTGTCAAAATTATACAAGTTAGAAATAAGCGCAAGATAACATCTGGCTATTAATAACAATAAAGTAAAATGATCTGGAGGGCCGGATAGAATTACCCGGAGGGCCAGATCCAGCCTTGACTTTGACACACGTGCACCACACGTTCCAGCCAACTTCCTGGGACTTCAGGTGGTTTGTTTTCACACACCAAAGGCTAAAGTGGTTAAACGGCCAGTGGAAACCGTGGAGTTCTATCAGCTGCTCTTTAGGGGGCGCTAACACAAGTCAGATTGCTGTAAAAAGTATCTTTCCTGTAAAGTTCCACTCTAACTATTCTTAAAATTCTCCTCTGTTGTCTTTTAATTTTGATGATGCAGTTTTCAGCCAAAGTCAAACAGCCTGTGTTGTTTTTATATTTTCTGCAGTGTGGCAAAAGTTCATCAAAAATTTACCTCTGTGTTGTGGGCGGGGCTGTTGGTGTGGAAGTAAGCCTACGTTGATGTCCCAGCATCCCTTTATTTACACCCTCTACCACTTGCTCACAGCCCCTCACCACTTCAAGCTAACATTTGCGTAGTGAGAAAAAACAGCGAGGCGTATGAGAGTCTTCAAGCCGTACAGTAGATATCAGCTCAAACAAGATGAATTAAGATGGTATTGGATCTAATTGTCTACAAGTGGATGGGTTAGAATTGGAGCGGAACAGGGAGACTTTGGCATTGCAGTTGCGTCACAAACCTGGGGTTTTTTAAACTACAGATTTGTATCTGCGCCTGATCCATCACAATTTGAACAATACTACAAGAACATGGAAGGAGTCTTTAAAATGTGGCTTGTTGACAGAAATTCTAACTTTCCTATAAACTCGGACACAGAGGAGTTAAAACGATCATATTATTCTACTGTTCTATCTTCTGCTGTTCACAAGATGTTTCTGCTTTGTTTCTGTGTCAATTTTCAACTTTTAACCTCTAATTCAGGCGTGTCCAAAGTCCGTCCTCAAGGTCCGTCCTCCTGGTTTTCCAGAAATCCTGCCTTATCTGCTGCTGATTACCTGGATCAGGTGTGTTTGGCCAGTAAGGAGCTTCAATGGCAGGTTTGTTGGAAAACATGAAGGACGCTGGCCCTCGAGGATTGACTTTAGACACCCATGCTCTAACTATCAGTAAAAAAAAAACCTCCAGAACCAATGAGTCCACTTTGTGACCAGAACAACGGATTCAACCTGAAGATTCTGCTGTCTGATCCAATCCTTTATTCTAGATTCTGTGGATTTGTGAACCATCCGGCAGCCCAAGAGGAGACAAGTCTGAAACTGTCACCAGAGTGAAATGGAAACAATGGTGTCCTGTCGAAGAAGGCATTTCACAGGAGGAAAGATAAGATTCGATTGATGGGGGATATGAATAAGCAAGAAGACATGAATCAGCAAGACGGAGTTCTGAGGTACGGCGGTAAAACATCTAGTGCTGCGTTCACACTGAATGCGATTTGTGTATCAAATTCACACCAGATATCTCTTTTGTTAAATTCGTTGCTCGAGGCTTGTCTAAAAATTTGTTTATAGACTTGAAGACACAGACACGTGTGGGAGGAGCTTCCATCAAAAGGTTTTAGCCTTAACGCCACATAGAAGCACGACTGTATATCTCATTTACTTGGAAGACACGGATGATGTTGAGACATCAGGTTTATTTATTTTGAACTCTTGATGAGCCACGAAGCCTAAATCACCCCTCAACCCCCAAAACATGCTTGTGCCAGACTGACGCACCACACCTGACGCTCAAAGATGCAGGACTTCTGATTGTGTCTGTACATTGACTTAGCATTGAAACCTGATGCGCTAATTGCAGTTGGTGTGAACCATTGACTGTATAAGTAAGAAGTGGAGTGAGCAACCCCTCCCCTCTTGTGCTCCAAATATGAAGTACCTGCTGGTTGCAAGAAGTGATTTGATTTTATTTGTCAGAATAACAATTCTTGCACTGATGCATTCTTTTTAGAACATTGGATATAATCCTATTTTTTTTAAAGATATTTTTTTCTTTAATGCAAGTTAGTTAAGTTATAAACTGACCAATCAAAAGCCCCAGTAAAAGCATGTAGTGCCCACTGGCCCCGCCTCAAACATTTTATTGACAGCTTCTCCCTGGCTTGCTTTAAGTGGGAGGGGTGTGGACTTTGAACAAGTCAGAGCAACTCATGATTGCAGTAGTGCCTCTAAAAACGTGACTCAGACCAACTTGGACTAATCGCTGTCGAAGGGTTGCAATTGGATCCAATATGGCGGAGACGTATCAGGAAGTGACGACGAAGGTTCTAGCCTGATTTCATGAGGACTGGGGGTAATGCATTTCCTATTCTTACTTATACAATCTGTGGTGTAAAGGTTTCAATCACATACACCAGGGGTGTCAAACTCAACCGCACAAGGAGCCAGAATCCAAAACACACCTTAGGTCGCGGGCCGAACTGGATAAACATTTATTGAACACTCTAAAACTAAATTTTAAAACTTTTAAACCGTAACTTTTTAACATATTTAGGAACCAACTACATTACCTGCAATAATGCTAGTGTGAATGCTGTAAGCTTAATGTGGCTGCTGAGGATGCTGATAGCTGAAAACACTGAAGCTGATGGCCAGCTAAAATATTAGCTAAATGCCAAATTAGCCCAAAAAATAGGTTAGGCAGAACAGCTAGTGTGTAGCTGAAATAATTGCTAAACTTCTAAATAGCCTAAAAACTGAAAAAGTCTAAATTAACCAAAACAGCTAGCAGAAAACGAGTAGCCAATGGGAGCACACTTCATCAATGCGGTCCGCGAAGACCTTTTAACACTAGAATCCCTGGAACTTTCAGCTTCTGCTACAATGCCCCCTCCCCTTCTCAAAGTAGTGTTGTGGTGATCACCTTAAGCCATCAACAATGACTCCCTGATTTCGCAATGCAGAATGTCATGTTTAAATTTAAGTTTGACATGCATTCCAGATTCCGCCACTAGACGGTCAAGTGGTTATGGCTGCGGACTCACATTCAGAAGGTCATGGGTTCGAATCCCGCTCAGGAATAGTCCAGATGAAATATTTCTTTTTACTTTGAAATTTTATTTTGACCTCAAAACTGTTCAATGCAGGTGAAAGAAATATTTTTAACACAGACAAATGCCTTTAAAGCATCAACAATGACTCCCTGATTTCGCAATGCAGAATGTCATGTTTAAATTTAAGTTTGACATGCATTCTAGATTCCACCACTAGACGGTCAAGTGGTTATGGCTGCGGACTCACATTCAGAAGGTCCTGGGTTCGAATCCCGCTCAGGAATAGTCCAAATGAAATATTTCTTTTTACTTTGAAATTTTATTTTTACCTCAAAACTGTTCAATGCAGGTGAAAGAAATATTTGTAACACAGACAAATGCCTTTAAACCATCAACAATGACTTGCTGATTTCGCAATGCAGAATGTCATGTTTAAATTTAAGTTTGACATGCATTCCAGATTCTGCCGCTAGACGGTCAAGTGGTTATGGCTGCGGACTCACATTCAGAAGGTCATGGGTTCGAATCAAGCTCAGGAATAGTCCAGATGAAATATTTCTTTTTACTGTGAAATTTTATTTTTACCTCAAAACTGTTCAATGCAGGTGAAAGAAATATTTGTAACAC